>NC_080571.1:178184448-178313081 GCF_030247185.1 Malaya genurostris
AGTTGCGTGATTCACTGTTTGATGCATTGGCTTGAACGATAAGCAGAATACTGGTATAATCAATCCTCATGTTCACTCCACTAGAACAGCAGAATTGCACATTTTTTTCATATAATTCTTTCTGATATTAATTTCCTGGATCGAGTTTGACCGTTAGTTTGAGAGAGATCTACAAGGGGTCTAACAGCTATAGGCCTGGGGTGTCCTTTGCTGTATCAAGCATACGTCTCCACATAACTCGGTCCATGGCTGCTCGTCGCCAGCCACTCAAGGCACGGATGCTTCTGAGATCACCCTCCACTTGATCGATCCACCTTGCTCGCTGCGCTCCTCTTTTTCTTGTACTAGTCGGATTAGATTCAAGAAACATTTTCACTGGGCTGTCGTCCGACATCCTTATGACATACCCAGCCCATCGTAGACGTCCGATTTTAGCTGTCCGTACGATAGGTGGTTCTCTTAGCAGTTGTTGCAATTCGTGATTCATACGCCGTCTCCACGTTCCGTCTTCCATCTGCACTCCGCCATAGATGGTCCTCAGTACCTTTCTTTCGAAAACACTGAGGACGCGTTGGTCCTCTGCCAACATAGTCCAGGTCTCGTGCCCATAGAAAACAACCGGTCTAATTAGCGTTTTGTAGATGGTCAATTTCGTGCGGTGGCGTACTTTTCTCGATCGGATGGTTTTTCTGAGTCCAAAATACGCACGATTCCCTGCCAAAATACGTCTATGAATTTCTCTCCTGGTGTCATTATCGGCGGTCACCAGTGAGCCCAAATACACGAACTCATCAACCACCTCGATATCGTCACCGTCTATCAATATTCGTGGTGGGAGGCGTAGTGTTTCTTCTCTAGAGCCTCTTCCTCTCATGTATTTTGTTTTCGACGCATTTATGGCCAGTCCGATACGCCTAGCTCAGCTTTCAGTCCGATGTAGGTTTCCGTCATCTTCTCAAGGTTACGTGTCACAATATCAATATCGTCAGCTAAGCCAAAAAGTTGTACGGACTTTCGAAAGATCGTGCCACTCGTGTCGATCCTCGCTCTTCGAATCAGACCTTCCAGGGCAATATTGAACAAGATACAAGGAAGCCCATCACCTTGACGTAGCCCTCTCCGAGATTCGAAGGTACCCGAGAGCGATCTACAATCTCGGGTCAATTCACTGACTCAAAGGATAAGATGGCGATCGGTGCATTTTCTTAATATTGGCGTAACAAGAGCTTTTAACATGTTCACAATAATTTTTGAAGGTATTTCTTCTTCGGGCCGATTTTAATGTGTTGAATAGAAATTTGTCGTAATTCTTTTATTGTTGGTCAAATAATTGAATTAAACATTAACGTTTGACAATTCTACTGTCCGAGAGCATAAATTAAAAGTTTGACAGTTTGAGGTTAATAACGTTGTTGGCTTGTGATTCACTCGGTTTCCAATTTTCATTTTTTTTTTACGATTTCATATTGGATTCCAACGATGAATCGTCTTGGTCCTCGTTCACTGACCATCATTTCGTGCGATAAAACTCGAGTTCACCTGTTTCGTGTAAAGATCGCATCGTCGTTCGATAAATTATTTTTCACCGCGACTACACACTGGACGCTGCCACCATATGTTGTGCTTGTGCTTGCGGCTTGGATAGGGCAGAAGAAATTGTTTGCAATGGCTTTTGCAGATCATCATTTCATCTAAAGTGCGTGAAACTATCAGCTGCCATCCGTGAAACAATATCGAAATGCTCGCAGCTTTTCTGGATGTGTAATGAGTGTATTAAAATGATGGCAAATGCAACTTTCCGCCAAGCATTTTTGTCAACAAACAATGTAATGGAAGCTATCACTGCAGAGCATAGTAAAGCACTTCAGGACATTCGTTTTTAAATAGAGCAAAACAGTGAAAAAAGGCGGGTGGGTAATGTCGGTGACATAACTAGATGTCGAGAATATGAAAACAACTGACATATTCCTTAACACTTCCGAATATCAATTGGTTGATCAATTGTATGAATTATGCAAGCATTCCCCTTTTCCACATTTTTCGCAAAAACAAAGAAGGCTTCACTTGATCTCGATTACTGTGAATTTCACACAGCGAAAAGTGCACAAATCTAACCAAACTGTTCTAGATTTGCACTAAACTGAGATTATTTCCTTCGATTTGCGAACAACAAATCTTAATAGATCTTCAGAAAACTTTTAGAACCATTAGAACGGCTGATTTGGTGTAATGCTCTACACCGTTGCTTTTTTATCCATGCAAATGACTGGCAGCTGTGCCGTAATCGCTCTTGTCGGAAGCGAAACTAGCTTTGCAAACGGCACAAAATACATCTGCTCGCATTGGCGATAGAATCCAAACTGATTCAATTTTTGTTAGGAGCTTTCTTTTACGTGATTTCGTTTGTAGCTTTTTCACTAATGGGCGGTATTAACGGCTATAAAAATAGCCGCATACAGAATTTTAATGTCGATTATTTCATTTCGGATTTGCATAATTTATTGAAAGAAACTATCAATATGCTGCAGGGATTCGTTTCTAGCATTCAGAAGGACCAAATTGAGGAACTCACTACGATTTTCACCACTTTTCGGAACATTTTTCTCGAACGATTTGTTGTACAGCAGCAGATATTTTGTTCTCTTTCTCAGAACGCGTTCTGATTGGCTGGTGTTGACATGGGTCAAATGAGATAGGTTTTTCAATAGTGTTCTATCGAAATACTTCAATGCTTTTGCTATACATGTTTAAGTTGAAAAATTTCGATTCTATTGGTAGTTAGATTGTATAAATCCTTCCACAGATCACTGAGCTATGAGCTTTCAAAATACGAGAAAGGCAAACGCGCCTTATGAATTATCCTCTTAGATACTCGTTTATACCAAACATTTCAGAAAAGTTTAACTATTTGAGATTATGTCACACAACTGAAAATTTTATCATAAAATTGTGATCATAATTCCGATGGCATGTAGCAAAAATTATGTTGATTCGTTAGATACAACAAGAGATATTCACGATCAAAAACTTATCACTCTCTCAGAGGGTAAGTTTTGAAAAGGCACCTCATAGTAAAGTAAGTCGTATTCACGACAAAAATCCAAAAATTCCCCAGTGCATACCGACCGTTTTTCAGAATCGAATTCAGCGCACTGATGGCATATCAAGCACATTTCACAAGCGACCCCGTTTGGACCCTGATCTTTCTAAGTCTAAGGAAAATACGTTAGAAGGCACAAAAGACATCGAACTGAACGTATCAATTCCACTAGCTGAGCGAAGTCCGAATCAAAATATGTTTTGAATTTATTTATCTGGTTTCCATTCAACTACTACTGAAGAAGACATTCGTGGATTGGTACAAAGTAATCTGAGCACCAGTGACACTGTTGATGTAAGGAAGTTAGTTCCTAAAGACAAAACCTGTTTTAATCCATCTAGTGGTGTAATAATGCCTTTCTCATGTATAATATTGTGGTATTCTATTCAAAAAAATTCTCTTCGATTTTTGAAAGAAACCAAGAGATTGTTTGTGTATAACACACAGAATAAAACAGTGCTTTGATTGCGTAAGTAATCCTTAAGAAAACGAAGTGGGTTCACTATTATATGCACTTCCGGCACCGGAACCCGAGAACCGGTATAATCAAAGTCGGTTCGTACGGCCACCAACTAACATGACACACAAACTCTACTAGTACGATTTAAATGTTTGTTGCATCCGAAAATATTTTAAGTGACGGTGTACAATATTGAACACACTTTACCGTATAACTCCGGAACCGGAAGTAGGATCCGAATGAAATTCAGGAGTTCCGTATGGGACCGAAAGACCTTTCATTGGATCTAAGTTTTTGGAAATCAGTCTAACCATCGCTGAGAAAATTGAGTAAGATCTATTTTGGTATATATGACCACTATTTCCGGTACTTCCGGAACCGGACACCGGGAACCAGGATAGCCGGAATTGGTTTGTTTAGTTGCCTACTGATAACGACTATCGATTTGTGTAGTTTTGAGACCAGTTTATTAAATTTTTTACGTGTTTTGTTTCGCCGGTTTAAGTGACGGTATACAATATTGAACTCACTTTACCCTATAATTCCGGAATCGGAAGTCGGATCCGGATGAAATTGGGGAATTACGTATGGAACCAGAAGACCTTTCACTTAAATCTATGTTAAGTTTGTGGAAATCGGTCAAACCATCGCTGAGAAAAGTGAGTGAGATCAACTTTGGTATATATGATCACTATTTCCGGTACTTCCGGAACCGGATATCGGAAACCAGGATAGCCGGAATCGGTTTGTTCAGTTGCCTACTGCTAATGACTATCGATTTGTGTAGTTTTGAGTCCAGTTTAGAAATTTTTTTATGTGTTTTGTTTCGCCGGTTTAAGTGACGGTGTACTATATTAAACACACTTTACCCTATAACTCCGGAACCGGAAGTCGAATCCGGATGAAATTCAGGACCACGAGACCTTTCATTTGAATTTAAGTTTGTCAAAATCGGCTAAGCCATCTCCGAGAAAACCTAGTGAGATTATTTGACACATACACACACAGACATTGCTCAGCTCGATGAATTGAGTCGAGTAGTATATGACTCTTGGCCCTCCGGGTCAATTTTCACTAGTCGGTTTTTCAGGTGATTGCATAACCTTTCTCTATGAAAAAGGCTAAAACCTTAGCGAACTGTCTTTTGTGTCGTTCATAGTAGGTATACACGAGCATCCGGGCAGTTTGATTTTCAAACACGTTCGACACGTTGTTTCAACCATCGCAATGAACTTGATAAGTCACTAAGCATCACCAACCACCTCTTCACTTTTCCACCATCCATTGATAACGATATTCAAACCAAATCGCCTTCTGAAAGTGCCGCTTTCGATCAAATAATTAATAACGCAAACGATCAAATAAAACAATATCTCACGGTATATTACCATAACGTTCGTGGCCTTCGCACAAAAACAAATGAATTATACACAGCACTGGCCTCTTCTGAATATGACGTCGTTGTGTTAACCGGAACTTGACTCAAAACAGTATTATCAATTCAGAACTCTCGGATAAATAAACGGTATATCGCAGTGATCTCAATTTTCTCTACTAGCCAGTACAATCGTGGTGGTGGTGTCTTGATCGGAGTCAAGAAAGGCATTCGTAGTAGTATCTCTTCACTATTCCACCATCCATTGATAACAGCAATGATTCAAATTATCTATTACTGTGTCGATGTCCGCAGAATATTCTAAAATCCAACCAATTAACTCCATGATAGTTGAATATGGAACTAATTGGATTCGTTGGAAAGTCTGAATGTTACAGGAAGACGATCTAAGTCAAAGTCAGCATGTGTAATCGGTTCACTACAAATGTGACTTTGATCTGTTAGAACCAGATCAATTGTAGACCGGTTTTTCACGGAAGAGAAACAAGTCGGATTACTGGGATGAAGAACTGTGAAGTAACCAGCTGAGAGTGGATTATGAAGTATTTTACCATTACTGTTATTTTGCCTACAATTCCACTGGACATGCTTAGCATTTAAGTCCCCTATTACGAAAAATTTCGGTCGATATCTTGTGAGTTTTTGCAAATCGCCTTTAAAGAAATTTAATTGTTCGCCGGTGCATTGGAATGGCAAATATGCTCCAGCGATGTAATAAATTCCATAAATGGATTCAACTTCGATTCCCAAGCTTTCAATAACTTTAGTATTGAAAGAAGGTAAAATTCGATGTTTAATTTGCCGTTGGACAAAAATGGCAACTCCATCACCCATTACAGTAAACCTAAGACCAGTAAACCTGCCAAATCAATGAACCACATAATGTGGATTACTTTTCAAATTGACATTTGGTTTAAGGAAAGTTTTTGTCACAATGGCAATATGAATTTTGTGAACTTAGAGAAAATTATAAAATTCATCTTCACTCGATTTTAAAGATCGAGCATTCCAATTTAAAATATTCAAATAATTATTTAACATCACAGTTAAATTTAAAATTCATTATAATATTATTTGCAAATTGCCATCCGATTTGAAATGCTTCAAAAAGTGATGAAATCGAATTCATTCGGATGATCATTTGAAAAGGTTGATCTTGTAGGTAGATCATTTTATTTTCAGTTATATCGCCTAAATCGACTTCATTTAAAGAAGCGAATGGCATTGAAGGAATATTGGTATGTAGACTGCCATCAGAACTGCATTAAAAGAAGATGATTTGGCCGATCTACATATTATAAAATTGTTTTCGTTAGAAGATGATCTGCAAGGCGTTCCTGTGTTTTGATTGTTTACATTAGAAGAATTAAGTGGTAGATTTCTACCTGTTACACTAGCTTAACTGACATTAGAAGAAGATGATGACGAGGTCGATCTACTTGTCAATAAATTGTTTTCGTTAGAAGACGAATTGGAACCTGCTTTTCGTTTTTTTTAAATTCCGGAACCGAAATTTAAATTTGAAAGTACCTGTTTTTTTGTTTTAAATTCGAAGAAATAAGTGCCTTAGAAGAATTAGACGTGGCATTGGTAACGGTTTTCAGGTATGTTCTGTAAATTAAAGGTCGTTGATTTGACTTGTTGTCTAAGCGAACGATCGTTTAAATTTTTTTCCCTGACAGGACATTTCAAATAATTGTATTTATGATTTCCATCGCAATTTGAACATGAAAATTTATTAGTGGTTTCATTCATTGCGATTTGCCACAATTCAAGCACCGTATATCCATATGACAATTTTTGGTTCCATGGCCGAAGCCTTGGCAACGACGACATTGCGTTAAGTTTGGAATACGATTATGCCGTTTATAATGTTCCCAATGAATTTTAATGTGGGAAATGAAACGTACTTTTTCTAAAGTTTTCAAATTGTTTACATCACTTCGATTGAAGTGTATTAGGTAAAGTTCGTGGGAAATTCCAGAGCGTGGTTTAGAAGTACCATTCGCTCTTTTTTCATAAGTATTACTTGGGAAAGGGCAAAACCAAGCAATTGTTATAGTTCATTTTTAATTTCATCAGTACTTTGATCATTTGATAAGCCTTTCAATAGAGCCTTGAAAGGTCTGTCTGATTTTATATCATATGAATAAAATTTATTAAGTTTCTCGGACAAATATCGGATAAGACGTTCGCAATCTTCCAATCCATCAACCAAGACTCGACATTCTCCTCTTCGTCCGATTTGAAATAAGACTTTTACCTCCAGGAGAAAAGTAGAAAGCTCAGTACGGAATGCTTTGAAGTCGGAAATCATCACCGTCACTGGTGGCATAGATTGTTGTTTCTTCCCAGAACGACAAGCGTTCATTTTGGGAATTTTTGAAGAATTTTCTTCTATGTCGCTACAATCGGATTCAGGAAGAATCTCGTAAATATTGTTAGACGGCATAGATTCAATGGAAGGGAAATGTTGAATAACGGATTGTGATTCATTCCGTATTGATTTATTTTTAACCTTATGCTTGTTGCCTTTCCGGTTGGACGCAGGCATTTTTGAAATGAATGAAGTTTGAAATTAAATTAACTAGGCTAAATTATTCTTCGATTAGACTCCTAGTTTGGAAAAGTCTTGAAAAGGCTGATTTTGTGGTAGTCCTAATGAAGACTGATTACTTCGAAGAATAGTTCTTTGAATAGCTAGCCTTAAAAAAGGCTGATTAATTTCTTAGTCTGGAAAAAGACTGATTATATTAGAATATCACTCTTTGTATAGTCTTGAGAAAGGCTGACTAATTGTTAATCTTCAAAAAGACTGTTAGTGATTCAGGTAGCCTTGTAAAAGACTGAAGCCTTGAATCAATGAAACTCTAGGTAGCCAGAAAAAAAATTCCAGGAGCCAAGAGCTATACGTTGGTTGGAGTGCCATGCACCCCCATTATTTTGGCAACTGGAATAAATTTTAGAAAATTTGCTAGAGATATCTAAGATTTTTCTGTTAGAGACTGTCCCAGAAAATGTGGACGCGCTTTGATTTCGCTGTAAATAATTCACAAGCGTTAGATATTCAAATATTATTCGATATACTGATGATATTAGACTACAACAACAGCACATTGAAGGAATCCAGGCGAAGTGTAATAAATATATTAAATGTTTATATCCTCTTATAAAAAAATTCTAAGCTCTGCCTAAAAAACAAATTGTTAATTTATAAACAAATTTTCAGACCAGCCATGCTTTATGCAGTATCAATTTGGTCAAGTTGTTGTTCCACCAGGAAGAAAACGCTTCAAAGGATTCAGATTAAAATTCTGAAAATGATTTTGAAGCGTCCTCCCTGGTTTAGTACAAATGAGTTACACAGACTCACAAATATAGAACCATTAGATGTAATGACACATAATATTATAAGCAAATTTCTACAAAAATCGATGCAATCTTCAATTGAATCGACTCGCTCTCTATATTAGTTAGTAAACTAGTATATAAGTTCCTTTTCCCCATTACATAATACAAGTAGGTTTAGAATATTTCCTACGCAAAAATCTCAGAATTGCGGAAGCAAATGATGTCCTCATGGTATCAACCAAATCATATATATAATAGGACTGAAAAGTCACCACTTGTGGCTGAACACCCAATTTAAATCTTAATAATTTAATTTTATCCCATATTCCAATAAATAGTTATTACAAAAAAAGACTACAACAACAGAATATTATTCTCAACATTTTCTACTTTGGCATTGTAGACTAGCTGGCGCACCTTCTTGCGAGCATTCCTCAGTAAATTCCGTACAGACTTCTTGGCGAAAAGTTTTGACATTTTTTCGAATCTTTTTCGAACTGTTGAATGGTTTCAGCTGCCGAGACATGTTTCCTAAGATGTGCCTTCGTTAATGCCAAAAATTGCTCAATTGGTCGAAGTTGTGGGTAATTTGGTTGATTCATGTCGAAATTTGGTAGAATTCATGGAGCGAAAGTGACATTTTTGGTAGTATACCATTCAACCGTTGATTTAGAGTAGTGGCAAGAAACAAGATCTAGCCAGAAGTCAACAGGATCCTTGTGGCTTCGAATCATGGGTAGAAGTCGTTTTTGTAATCATTCCTTGATGTATATTTCGCTGTTCATTGAAGCAGTGGTGATGAAGGGTTTCGAAATCTTACCGCAGCTAAAAATTGCTTGCAGACCATAGCTTCCTTACCAAATTTTTCGACTTCAATCGATGCCTCGGACTGGTTTAACACTTGCCCTTCTCGCACTGTATAATATTGTGGTCCCGGCAAGATTTGTTATCGAGTTTTAAGTAGGTTTCGTCGTCCATGATTATGCAGTTCAAATTTACAGCAAGAATCGTATTGTACAGCTTTCGAACCATCGGCCTGATCGATGCTTTCGGACTACGTGTTGGTTGTTTCTGCTTCTTATAGGTTCGAAGATTCAAACGTTCTTCAGCACGAAGAACATTTGACTTCGAAGTGCCCACTTTTTTGCCACATCCCGAACTGAAACCTCCTTATTTTGCTCGAACGCCTTCAGTATACGTTTATCCAACTAAGGGTTAGCAGGACCTTTTTTGCGACCCGTTTTCGGTTTATTCTCGAAGGTGTTATCCTCACCGAACTTCCTGATTGCATTTCGCACGGCTTTTTCACTTATTCCTTCCATTTTTGCTATCTTTCTCAGTGACAGTCCGCGTTCTGTGCACCATTTGTACACAATTTTTCGTCGCGTTGTTCTGCTGAAAGTCCACGCATTTCGAAACAAACTAATGAAAACGAATGAACAACTGCACAAGTGTTTAGAGAAGAGTGTAAACAAAAAGACGCAGCCATAATAATTGACTGATTCTGAACCATTGCGAAATGGCAGCGGTTTTTGGTTGCTTCCATACTTTCTGGGACAGTTTTTATTCCCATAGTTCGTCTCTGTAATCCATCATACACCTTAACTAAGTTACTAAAATTGGTTATTGATAACTTCGAAAGACTAGTCGAGCTTCACACTCAAACTAGATTCATGACAGTATATTTTAACCTCAAATCAACCCTTCAAGATATATTCCTATCCGTGTCACCCTCCTAAATGCTTCTGACTCAACGTTATTTTTCGACTCATCAATGCATTGCGAAATACGTGGAATCCCGGAACACCTACGCTCGATGGTAATCCCAAAAATATTTACAAGTAAGTTCAGGCGTATTGATTCTGAAAAATTGTTTTACGGACGGAACCCGAATTGAAGAGGCTACTGGGTTTGGTATATTCAACAATAATGTTTCGGCTTCATTTAGGCTTCAAGAACCTGCATCTGCTTATATAGCAGAGTTAGCAGCAGTTCATTATAGTTTGAGTGTAACCGTCACATTATCTCCAAACCATTATTTGCTCTTCACAGATAGTCTGAGTGCAATTGAAGCCATTCGCTCAAATGCTGCTGGCAAAAATGATCCGTTTTTCTTGGGCAAAAAAATACAGTGCCTCAATGCCGGCGCGTACACAGGGGGGGGGGGGGGGTTTAGGGGTTCAAACCCCCCCCCCCCTGAAACAAAAAACTATAACCCATGGGAAACATTGTGATATAAATTGTACATGTGTTGATTTATCACCATGTTCTAAAACCACACCCCCCCCCCCCCCACCCCGAAAATTTTCTCTGGCTACGTGCCTGTCTCAATGACATATTCATTAATAATTATCAAATCACAATAGTTTTATGTCCCGGCTCATTGCTCCATGCCAGGCAATGAAAGAGCCGATATTTTAGTTAAATGTGGTGCTATTGAGAGTGAAATTTATGAGAGACCGATTGCTTTCAATGAATTCTATCGCGCGTGTCTCACCAAAGAACACTTGCCAACTGGCATGCTTCTAAAAGCAGATAAAGATGATCTGGGTCGGTAGATTCCTAAAACATCGACAAAGGTATGGTTCAGGGGACTGAATGTGAGTAAAGACTTCATTCGTGTGATGTCCAGACTCATGTCCAATCACTAAACGTTAGATGCACATCTCCTTCGAATTGGACTTTCCGAGACTAATCATCGTGCTTGTGACGAAGGTTATCGCGATATTGATCATGCCATTTGGAAATGCGTGGAGTATCGTGATGTCAGACCTCAACTAATAAATTCCTTGCGTACCCAAAGTAGACTATCCAGTGTCCCAGTTCGCGACATTCTTTCTTGTCGTGACCTTCCTTACATGTAACTTCTTTATCATTTCATTAAGTCCATTGGAGTTCCAATTTTGTCGAACATTTTTTAGCGAAAACGATAAAAGAAATAGTTTCCCTGCATGTGAGTATTGGGCTTTACTCTAGAGAAAAGATGCGCGTTAATGAGAGCGGTGGTAGTCGGTACTTCGGGCACGCACTTGACAGAAAGTGGGAAAGGCGCCAAAATTTGAAAAAGAAAGTTGCGTCACCCACAATATTGATACTGTAAAAAAAAAATTCTGAAAACGTAGTATGAATTGTCAAGTTTTTTGCACTTTAATATAATAAGTACTCCATTGTTCATGAAACTTAATTTAAAAAAAAATCTTCATGGGGGGGGTTAAAACCCCTAAAACCCCCCCCTGCGCACGGGCCTGCTCTCCAACGTTGCTTTTTCATCCATCGAAATGACTGGCAGCTGTGACGTAATTGCTCTTGTCGAAAGCGAATCTAGCTTTGCAAACGACACAAAACACATCTGCTCGCAGTGGCGATAGAATCCAAACTGATTCATTTTTTGTTGAGATTTCCTTTTATGTGATTTCGTTTGTAGCTTTTTCACTAATGGGCGGTCCTAACGGCTATAAAAATAGCCGCATACAGAATTTTATTGTCGATTATTTCATTTCGGATTTGCATAATTTATTGAAAAAAAAACTATCAATATGCTGTAGGGATTCATTTCCAGCATTCAGAAGGGTCAAATTGCGTAATTCTCTACGATATTAGACTCTGGAACATTTTTCGCAAAAAAAAGGCTTCACTTGATCACGATTACTGTGAATTTCACACAGCGAAAAGTGCACAAATCTAACCAAGTTGTTCTTGATTTGCACTAAACTGAGGATAATTACCTGAGATTTGCGAAAAACAAATCCTAATAGTTCTTTAGAAAACTTTTAGAGCCATTAGAACGTCTGATATTGTGCAATGCTCTCCACCGTTGTTTTTTCCCAATGCTAATGACTGGCAGCTGTGACGTAATCGCTCTTGTCGAAAGCGTGCAGACGACACAAAACACATCTGCTCGCAGTGGCGATTGAATCCAAACTAATTGAATTTTTGTTAAGAGATTTCCTTTTATGTGATTTCGTTTGTAGCTTTTTTACTAATGGGCGGTCCTAACGGCTATAAAAATAACCGCATACAGAATTTTATTGTCGATTATTTCATTTCGAATTTGCATAATTTATTGATAGAAACTATCAATATGCTGTAGGGATTCGTTTCTAGCATTCACAAGGACCAAATTGAGGAACTCACTGCGATATTCACCACTTTTCGGAACATTTTTCCCGGACGATTTGTTGTACAGCAGCAGATATTTTGTTCTCTTCCTTAGAACGCGTTCTGATTGGCTGGTGTTGACATGGAGCAAATGAGACAGGTTTTCCAATAGTGCACTATTGAAATACTTCAATACTTTTGCTATACATGTTTAAATTGAAAAATTTCGATTCTATTGGTAGTTAGATTATATAAATCCGTTCACAGATCACTGAGCTATGAGCTTTCAAAATACGAGAAAGGCAAACGTGCCATATGAATTATCCTCTTTGATACTCGTTTATACAAAACATTTCAGAAAAGTTTAATTTTGAACTATTTGAGATTATGTCACACAACTGAAAATTTTATCATTAGATTCATTAGATACAACAATAGATATTCACGATCAAAAACTTATCACTCTCTCAAAGGGTAAATTTTGAAAAGGCACCCCATAGTAAAGTAAGTCGTATTCACGACAAAACAGTGATAGGTTAACTAATGAATACCAACATACTAATATTATAATCGAAATGTATTAGGTTTAAAGTACTATGTATTGTGGATGCTACGGCGAAGAAAAACGTACGTATATTGCCTATAAAGTAAACGTATTTATGGGAAAAAAATAAACAACTAATCAACAATCGCGTCGCTTCAAAATGTCAATGAAAACAATGAAGTTCGTAACCCATTAGGGTAACAATTTTGCACTGGGTGGAGAAGCACATGATTTTGTGTACATTCATCACAGTGTGTAATGTTACGCAATGACATACTCACCACTGTTTCCAATGTTCGTTCACATTTTCCTGTAATTTTTGTTTATTTCTTGTTGTGTGAACGATTTTGTAGGTTTAGATAGGTGTAGTAAATTTTGTAGAATAATTGTAAATAAATAACATAGGGCTTAGTTAGGTTGCAACTTTCCCTTTGCTGAAAAAACCACCGATTTATGCTGGGCAAGGGCGATGACAGTTGAAAGAGTGGTTTGTTGACATCCAACCGAAGAGAAGAAGAAAATCAACCACGGGGAAGATCAGACGTCATTGGCGATGAGTGCGATTGTTTTCCGCGAGAATAGCAAATTCGCGAAGTGCGCGTGTGTGACGGAAAATAATACCCGTCAAAAGTGTCGGTTCGTGTTTTTTTCGCAACCGTCGCTAGGGAGGTTCCAACAAAGGAGCCAAGCTCACCTCCCTGGCTAAAAGCAAAGGACAAAAGCTGTCATCGTCCCGATCTACCTCGTCAGGAACTACCAGCTACAGGCACTACGGCGAGGGAGAGTGAAGTAAGGTAAATTTAATAATTCATTTTGTTTATCTTTTGTTTGGATACTGAATCCGAAATATTTGGTAGTGGTATCTAGGCCGCCCTGTGACCAAGGGTCAGCCGGGCAAATTAGAATCCGAGTAGTTGGGAAAGCCGCTACTTACAGGTTAAAGTGTTTGGGAAAATTGCGTTCATTCGATTTGAAGAAATTTATGATTCCATAACAAATCATTATCGAACAGCGATGTTGTGATAAAGTAAAACTTGTTAAATATATAAAGAACGAAATGTCCTCAATCAAATGTATATGCGTTCGTCTATACTTAATCTTTCAAATATGCGCAAAAATTTTATGGCTCAATCAATTGGTTCAATGTTAAAAAATATCATCATCTTCGTTCATGATTTATAAAAAAAATCACACAAAATCTGTAGTGGTTTTGAGCTAAAATGATTATTAATTCATGAAAGATCAATCATTGTTCAATTGTCAATTGTCAATGAGACTTTCAAAATCATGGAAAATTGTCAACTTTGTATCTTTGGGGAATGCTACTCTAACACTCTTTATCATCAGAGTTGGGAACAATACCTACCGATTTCCTTACGGCACGACTTATATAGTTTCAACATATGTTCTGTTGTTGTTAATGCACCCCGTGTTCGAATTCGTTTGAACAGAATATTTTCACTAGGATAATTTTTTTTTTAAACTACCATTTAATTCTGTTATGAGTACTATAAGTAGTATAACAGAATTAAATGGTAATATGAAAAAACCTGTTTTAATCCACCTAGTGGTGTAATGATGCCTTTCTCATATTACATATAACATCATAAATATTACTGCGGATTTCGCAAATTTAATCTAACAAACTCTACAAATCCTGTTTACCCTGTAGTTCCTTAACCGGAAGTAGTATCCACAACAAATTTTGGAATTGCGTATGAAACTGTAAGTCTTTTCCTCTAAAGTTTGTGAATTCGATTAGGCCATCTTAAAGAAAACTGAGTGAGATCCTTTTTGCAGTTTTTAATCACCATTTCGAATTCTTCCGAAACCAGATGCACGACATAGAACAAAGCACGCATCGTTCGTTTTGTGTCTTCTTCTTCCACCGTACCACCACGTACCGATGTTGTATATATTGTCATTATACATGGCGATTTGAAAACTTTGACACTCATCGCCCTGTAACTGCAAAACCGGAGGTCGGATCCAGATGGAATTTCACAGTAGCTTTCAGGATAATATGAGCTTTAATCGATATCAAGATTTGTGAAAATCGGTTAAAGAATTAAACTTTTATGCCCACAAACTAACAAACTCTGCAAACTAGAAGAATTTATCAGATAGTTTTATGGTAGTAGTACCTGTTTTTGATCATCGTTCGGGAAAATATACTAATGAAATTGGTAATTTTCCACTTCTCACGCTGTAGTTCCGGAACCGAAAGTCGGATACAGATAGAATGTTTCACGAATTTTTAAGAAACTACAAAACCTTTAATTTGAAACTTAGTTTGTGAAAATCGGTTGAGTTGTTTCAGATATAATTGAGTGCAAACTTTTTCTCAAAATTTCACATATTACCATGTAACTCCGGAACCGGAAGTCGGACCGAAATGAAATTCAATAGCATACTATGGAACTATAAGACCTTTTATTTGAATCCTAGTTTGTGAAATTCGGTTCAGCCATCGCTGAAAAAAATGAATGCATATTTTTTTTCATTTTAATGTGGAACACATTTTGGTTTTCTATATAGGGATGCAAACTTGAAACTCAAGAAAAATACACGTAGAAATGTGGTCAGGTTTTGAACAATTACAGCTCAGTCAATTTTGTATCAATTATTAATATCATGTCACCATTTGATTGGAAATATTTCTACGTATTGATTTGAATGTTCATAGCCATGTATTTTTAATTGTATATCATTGAAATGTTGATTATGAGCTAGCAGTGTCCTATTTTGTCTGCAAAAAATCTCCGACATACCGGATTTCCCTGCCATAGTCGAAGGAGTAAGCGAAATATAAGCAAAATTATAGCTAACGTTTCAGTCCTACACGTAGCTTGCTGGAAGTAGGTTGTTGCTAGACAGCAAGACAAAAAGTGTCGTAAAACGATTTGAAGCTTTATTTCGTATGCTCTGATCTTGTGTCAGGAAAGATTGGATGAAATCCCATATTATGTCGTTTCGCCTGATAAATTGACAACTACCCCAGGATAAATTTTGAGTGCATAAGATTAATTTCTTATTTATATAAGATGAACTCGATTGATAATGAGAAAAAGTTTATCGCTTCAACCGAAATCACAGAATGGTAGTAATGGTAGAGAACGCTATAAAAATAACTACTTGCATACAGAACTTGAACACAAGCTTGGCGAAAAGAAGCTTAAATATCGATATCTGTATCACAAGCTTGTATTACCATATAATTGCATACATTTGGGCTATTGATGTAATTTCGTCGGCTAAAAAACAAATACAAATGATGACAAATATACTCTATATTCTGGGTTCGCGTGTTCGGTGTTGGTTGATAATAAATACTAAGCAGACTCTCGTGCATTTGCGGATTCAAAAGTGTGACGATTAATTGAAAATGTTGATCATTAGAAATTTTGGTTGCCTTGTTCCACATCAATGGCTCGAACAACCCCATGGGGCTGATCCTTGTAGTTTTTTTTGGTACATATCATTCTATATCTCCGGAACCGGAAGTTGGATCGGTATGAAATTCAATAGCAGGCTATGGGACCATGAGACCTCGGTTAAAAAGTCGGTTTCTCCGTGATTACATAGCCTTTCTATATGAGAAAGGCAAAAAAATATCTTAGTGAACCGATTGTTTGATTCACAACAAAACGAATACTAGATTAAGAGAAATGAATGCTAGATTGATATTGTTAATTCGGCATCATTCACTTTGCAATAGCAATACCCAATGCGAAATTAGTAAAAAAATATTTAGCATCACGTATGGTGATTAGAGCGACAAAAGACTGTTTTACTTCTAGCTGTTTGATGCTGAGTAACAGTGAAGGGTTTCAAACACACAGCACGCGCTGCATTTGAACGGCACATTTGAATTGCCGTAGCAAAATCTGCACTCCTGTTACTTCTGCGTTTAATATTCAAATAATAAATTAAATTAAGCTGCTTAACAAGCTTTGTGATTATAATTATCAATTATTTTTAATCACAGCATATATGTTATTAGCTATTGAAATTCTTTTATTTATCCTTCTAGTCCAGAGGCTATGATTTTTCTCAATCGTACCGGACCGCGGTTCTGTTTTTTTAATACGGTTGAAAACTCGTGTTTCTAAAACCAAGCTTCGGTATTGGTTATCGTTTTCATTACCGCGTGTACGAAATCGCTTTCCATGACTTTATCAACACATATACGTACCGGTGTAAATTATAATCCACCTCTGTTTTCCACATATCATTAGATTCCTAACTATTAGAAAATTATAATTCCCAGCGGTTGATGCACCCAAGCTCATATAAATTGACTAAAATTATCAGTTTTTTACTTACTTATGTGTCCCGTGCACCTGGGCCCAGGTCAAATTTTGATCGACTCGCTTAAATTCCTTGTTCAGGCTCCACTGCCATGAGCCCCTAGGTCTACCTCTGCTGCGATGTCCGGCTGGATTCCGGTTCAGCGCTTGCTTGCAAATTACGTTTCCGCTCTTTCGATGTGAGTATCAGACCCGTCTCCACTTACGTTCCCGAATTTCAGTCAATATCGGCTTCTGATGACAACGACAATGGAGCTCGGCATTCGAAATCCAATTGTCAGGCCACCAGGTACGAATTATGTACCGCAGACATCGGTTGATAAACTCCTGCAGCTTTTGCGTGCGTTCAGCTGGTATACCCTAGGTTTCGTTACAACAGTTCAGATTTCACGTTCATGTTGAAAATTATCAGTGCATAACTTTAATTCAACCGTTTTAACGCATCATCTTTCAATACTCATATTAGGCAAAATTATAAATTTCACAAATTTACTCGCCCGTGAACTTTTGATGTTTAAAAACGTTTTTCTACATCAATCATTTCCGATAGAATCAGTAGTGTTTTTTTAGAATTTAGATCTTTACTGATCTCGACTTGACATGATCATGATCATACAAAAATGAAAATAACTTACAGATCAGTTGTGCTTTCGCCACAATTATTTATTCCTTGGTTAAAATCACTTGTGATGAAATCAGTAGTGATTTTTTAAGTACGAGATCAGTGATCTTAAGATCAGCAGTGATCGGTGGTTTTCCCGATTTATTTTTCAACTAACAGAATTTTGTTTCAATAACAACACCAGTTATTTCAACTAAAATATTTGTTGAAATTGAAAGGTATGTGTCTTCAATAAATGACAACATTTTTTAATTAATTAACCAATCGAATTCAGAAAATTAACTAATATTCTGGTTGAAATGCATCGTAGGTGGTTATATGCACTACGAGTTCTTTGCTGTTGGCGTTGCTGTTCCGGATCCAGTATTTCATAACACCTACTCTCTAAGAGCGTCGATCGAGCTCGGTTGACCGTTTGAAAGCTTTACTGTTGGAAGATTTTTGAAATGTATCGTCTTAAGTTTGTTTTTCTCGATTTTGTTCTTCGAAATTTCAGGATATTTTTCTTATGGTGTATGTATCTTCATTGAGTTTCCGGTTCTTCGTGATAACGGTTACTAGGATGAGAAAGCTTATAATTACTATGGTGACGATTGCACGTTCCTAGAAGTTCCAGATTTTGTATGTTATTAGTTGTTTCTGGGTATTTGTTGAAAGTTGGCACCAGGTATTCTTCTGTTACTGAAAATTCGTCTTCTTTGTAGAAAGTATAGTTTAGTAGGTTTATGATGTTGTTCTCTGTCTCGATGATGGTCGAATCCGTTATGAAGGTGGAGTCGCCGCAGGAGCTAGAGACTTTTAAATGATTGTTTGTATCTATGCATATGATGTCTTTTTTGATTTCTTCTATATTAGTCGTTCGAGCTGTTTTTGCAATAGGAAATCTTGGTATGTATTCTCCTTCCAGTGGTGTTGAATTGTTGAAAATTTTACATTTTTGTCGTTGTGGCAATATATAGTTCTGTCTTCTAGCGGCAAATTAGATTCCTGTGCTGATTTTTGTAGGGTTTACACTTGTAGCCTGTAGCTCTAGTAGCTCGTAAGGGTTGTTGTCCAGTATTGGTATTTTTATCAGAATAACAATGTTGTCTTCGCTGATTGTTGAAATTGCAGAAATGAATTGAAAAATCTCGTCTATGAACTAAAGGTTCATGTTCTACTGTACTAGTCTATGGAAGATTTATTCCTTCTCTTCTAACGATTGTATAAGTTTGTTCAAATGATCTTGTTTATAAAATTCTACTTGCTCTTCAATATCTAGAATCTCTGCTGAATATTGAGTTAATGTGTTCTATAAGAGTATCTTCTCTAAGTGTGTTGTTTACCAATGATATTTGAGAACTACCCTTACCTAGAACACCCTCAATAGCACCACGTTTGGCTAAAGTATCGGCTCTCCCATTTCCTGGAATGGAGCAATGAGCCGGGACCCAGACTATAGTGACTTGATAATTATTATTCAATATGTCGTTCAGGTATTGCTTTATTTTGACCAAGAAAAACGGTTCACTTTTGCCAACAGCGTTTGAGTGAATGGCTTCAATTGCACTCAAACTATCTATGAAGAGGAAATAATGGTTTGGAGATAATGTGACGATAACACTCAAACTTTAATATGGTTAAAATAAAATGTCATAAATTTTGTTTGAGATTGAAGCTAAACTAGTCTTTCAAAGTTATTAATAACTAGGAGATTCAGTACCTTACATCTTATTAGCAGTCGTGATGATGGAAGAACTCCTGCCAGAACTTCAAGACTCATTGTATGTGTCGATTGCATGCAGACTAAGGCAATTCGTAAAACAAAGCCTTGACAAAATGTCTCAATAGCTACATTTCTTGACTCTAAGTATGCTCTTGTATTGGTTTCTACAACCAAGAATTTTTCAAAATTCTGAGGCGTTCCTCCTCCTCGTATTAAAAACGTCTTGAAAGCATTTTGTTTTGTGTGTTTAGCATCTGAGCATTTTTTTCCATGTTTGGAGGCCTTCTGTTGGTCGATGGACCAAAAAATTATTTGTTTTGCGCTTGTTATGCTGCCTCAAGAATCGAACAAACGAGGAAGCCATATTCTTCAAGTGGGCTAGCTCTTCCATTTATTTTCAAATACTAGAAATACTACTTTGGTATTTAATCCAGTCAATATTTTTTGTCAAATCATATGAGCCTGAGCTTGAGCGACCACCCCTGGTTGCTACTCCGTTACTGATCGGGATTAGCTGAAATTGTACAGGGAGTTTTTAGATGATCCGACCAGGGACTGGTAAATCATCCTTCAATGTACATCTTCTGGTAATCCTAGAATTCATTGATCAGTACCGGCGCCGGCCAGGCCCGAACGTAGATCGTCTAAGGAATGGGAAGGGATGTTAGTTCAACACTTGTTGTTACTAGAGGCCGTATATACTACTGCGCACTCCACAAGTGTCACGGGAGAAGGATATTTGTTAGTAAAAATTTCAGTATTGGTTTCGCGCGACTCTGTATGTTCCGGATTCAAGATGCACTGACTTCCCGAGAGAACGTTTCAACAATATCCTATATTGAAGTCCCCGGAAGTCTTGATTCACAGCTCTTATTCGAGAAAACTGAGGAAAAATTTGCGATAGTATTGCGTAAAGAATAAAATCTTCCATATTTTTTACAAATGAAATTACAAAATAAATGAGTGAATAGGATTTAGACAAAACAGTTGATTCATTGCATTGACATATTCTAAGCAGTTGTAATAGAATCATTTTAAATCACCAAACAAAGATCAACAAACGTTATTTCCACTTTATTATTTTAATTATTTATAAAATTAATAATTGGTTATATTGGTTGATCTGGGCAGTCGGCTACCGAGAAAAATATAAATTTATTATTTGAAATATTAATATCAAGTGAATTATTACTATGTATTCAATATACCGATATAGGTTATCTCTGTTATTAACTTTGCAATATCAACGGAATTGTGAATTGGTTGATTTTTATCATTCAATTTACAATCCTGAGAGACAATCAATAACATGGAAGAAGAAAACATTCCAAATAAAACTTTTCTCCGAAACTAGACGGAAATTGATAGGTTGAATGAAGAGATAATTTAGTGAAATAGAGTAATCAGAAGTGAAACATTGAAAATATCTAATACCTGAAAGGAAAAATGAACTCCTGCAATTGTCGCCTTTTACGACATGGAAGCAGGAACCCAGTGGATCTATTCTTGGTTCATATTTTTCCGCCGGATTCCACACGGCATCTAGGCTGGTACTGTCCGGAGAGAGCTAATAGGTACTATCAATCTCCTAGTGGACCCCAGCCCCTACAATATTTTTTGTAAAATCATATGGAATATTAATTGAATTATCATTGCATTTATTACTGCTAATTGAGATGATGATTGATGAATGATCGCTACCGTGTAAATCAGAAAATACTTCCCAGGTGCAGTCTAGTCTAGTCAAATTGAAGTCGAGCAAAGAGATAAATCTAATACACTTGGACGTGCAGGAGGTCTTCGAATCCGTGTCATGCTACCAATATTCAATACTGTCATGTTGAAATTGTCACAAATATTATTTATTTAGGATGATCTGTTATCATTGTAAACGGAACCCCACATCAATCCGTGCGAATTGAAATCTCCTAAAATCAAACGGGGAGCAGGAAGAATTTCGACTATTTCATTAAGCTGTCGTTGTCCAACTTGAGCTCTTGGAGAAATATATACCGAAGTAATGCAAATGTCCTTTCTTAAATGTTTATTTGACAAGCAACCACTTCTATATTATAAATTGAAGTAATGTTTAATTTATAACAGTAAAAACATTTCTTAATTCCTAAAAGCACTCCACCATACGGAGAGTCTCTATCGAGACGTATAATGTTAAAATCATTAAAATTTAAGGTTTGATGAAAGCAATGTTTCGCACAAAGCAAATACATCACATTTTTGACTATGAATTATACTTTAAATGAATCAAGTTGTGGCATGATGCTTCGACAATTCCACTGCAGGATAGTGATTGAATCATTTGCGACAGATGATAAATTATCCATCAAATGATACAAAACCTGAGAGAATTGGCCATTGAACTGATAACTGCTTCAAAAAAGTTCTAGCTACTATGAGGGTCTTTAGGTTTTCAGAAATGTTGAATATTTTGAAAATCCATTCTACAATTTTTAAAAACTTCAGTAATCCTGATGCTGAATGTGAAACGGAGCCCACTGAATTATTATCTTTTCTTGTGCTAGTTCTTGGACTGGTTTGTGAATTTGACAAATTAAGAGGTACAGTTTTTAGTTTCAAATTTGGTTTTTTAGATTTAACACGTGGATCTTTTTATGAAGGTGTTATTTTAGAGGTCTTTTTTGGTCATTTGGAGGAGGACTTCTTCCTCTTAACAGAACCTTGAGGAGTGACAAACGGAGAAAGGTACTTTACTATTTTCATCAGAGTCAGATTCCTCTGGTCCGTTTTCTTTTTCGGTTAGAGGGACATAATTTGTTTTAATCATTTCTGCACCCGGGTTGGTGGTTCAATGCATAGGGCGCTGGTCTTACAAGCCAGTTGTCGTATGTTCGAGCCCCGACCTGGAAGGATTCTTAGTGTCAGTAGGATCCATAGTACTAGCCATGCAATGATTCTAATGACTAAAAAGTCGAGATCTCAGAGATGGCTGGACCGATTTTGATTAAACTAATCACAAATGAAAGATCTCCCCGTCGCCCTGAACGCTGTTGAATGGTTTTGAGATCGGATGTTTACTCTTTGAGTTATACGAAGTTATATGTCAAAATATTCAAACAGTATCTATCACAATTGACCTTGAAAACAGAATATATTTTCAGACTTAGATTCGGCACGATAATACCTATCCAACAAGCCATAGATTGTTAAAATCCGTCCATTTTTGACGAGAACTGAACCGATCTAAGATTCAAATGAAATCTAAGAAACATCTAAGATACATATGAAAAGTTTTAGGATTCTAATTTTCAGTCAGATCTAACTTCCGGTTTTTAGATACATGGTGATTAGTATAAAAATGTCTATTTCACATAAATTGATCAGGTTTATCGGGTTAGCAGATTTGGATAGTCGATAACCAAATAAACTTATTTCATTTTGAGTCGGTGTTGAACAGTCGTTCGCACCGCACGCGTATAGCTTTTGGCTCCTGAAATTTTTTTCTGGCTACCTAGAGTTTCATTGATTTAAGGCTTCAGTCTTTTTCAAGGCTACCTGAATCACTAACAGTCTTTTTAAAGACTAACAATTAGTCAGCCTTTCTCAAGGCTATACAAAGAGTGATATTCTAATATAATCAGTCTTTTTCAAGACTAAGAAATTAATCAGCCTTTTTTAAGGCTAGTTTCTTCGAACTAATCAGTCTTTATTAAACCTACCGCAAAATCAGTCTTTATAAAGACATTTTCCTTATAACATTCACGATCTTATAGAATCTGAATGTAAAAATGAAAGACAACGGACGGATTTTCCTTCCGTTGATTCTATGCCGTCTAACAATATTTACGAGATTCTTCCTGAATCCGATTGTAGCGACATAGAAGAAAATTCTTCAAAAATCCCCAAAATGGACGCTTGTCGTTCTGGGAAGAAACAACAATCTATGTCACCAGTGACGGTGATTATTTCCGACTTCAAAGCATTCCGTACTGAGCTTTCTACTTTTCTCCCGGAAGTAAAAGTATCATTTTAATTCGGACGAAGAGGAGAATGTCGAGTCTTGGTTGATGGATTGGAAGACTGCGAACGTCTTATCCGATATTTGTCCGAGAAACTTAATAAATTTAATTCATATGATATAAAATCAGAAAGACCCTTCAAGGCTGCCTTGAAAGGCTTATCAAATGATCAAAGTACTGATGAAATTAAAAATGAACTAAAAGTACTGCTTGGTTTTGCCCCTCCCAAAGTAATACTTATGAAAAAAAGAGCGAATGGTACTTCTAAACCACGCTCTGGAATTTCCCACGAACTGTACCTAATACACTTCAATCGAAGTGATGTAAACAATTTGAAAACTTTAGAAAAAGTACGTTTCATTTCCCACATTAATTCATTGGGAACATTATAAACGGCATAATCGTATTGCAAACTTAACGCAATATCGTCGTTGCCAAGGCTTCGGCCATGGCACCAAAATTGTCATATGGATATACGGATATTGTGGTAAATCTCAATCGAAAGACGTTTGTCCAATGAATGAAACCACTGATAAATTTTCATGTTCAAATTGCGATGGAAATCATAAACCCAGTTATTTAAAAGGTCTTGTCAGGAAAAAATTTTAAACGCTCGTTCGCTTAGACAACAAGTCAAATCAACGACCTTTAATTTACAGAACATACCTGAAAACCCGTTACAAATGCCACGCCTAATTCTTCTAAGGTACTTATTTCTTCGAATTTAAAACAAAAAACAGGTACGCCTTCCAATTCGTCTTCTAACGAAAACAATTTATTGACAAGTAGATCGACCTCTTCTTCTAATGTCAGTTACGGTAGTGTAACAGGTAGAAATCTTCCACTTAATTCTTCTAATGTAAATAATCAAAACACAGACACGCCTTGCAGTTCATCTTCTAACGAAAACAATTTATTGAAGTGAAGATGAATTTTATAATTTTCTCTAAGTTCACAAAATTCATATTGCTATTGTGAGAGAAACTTTTCTTAAACCAAATGTCAAACTGAAAAGTAATCCACATTATGTGGTGCATCGATTTGACAGGTTTACTGGAATGGGTGGTGGAGTTGCCACTTTTGTTCAACGGCATATTAAACATCGAATTGTACCTGCTTCAAATACTAAAGTTATTGAAAGCTTGGGAATCGAAGTTGAAACCATTCATGGAATTTATTTTATCGCTGGAGCATATTTGCCATTCCAATGCACCGGCGAACAATTAAATTTATTTAAAGGCGATTTGCAAAAACTCACAAGATATCGACCGAAATTTTTCGTAATAGGGGACTTAAATGCAGTACAGTAATGGTAAAGTATTTCATAATCAACTCTCAGCTGGTAACTTGACAGTTCTTCATTCCAGTAATTCGACTTGTTTCTCTTCCGTGAAAAACCCCTCTACAATTTTTTTATTTAAAAGGTATTTTTTTTCAGGCCTATTTGCGTACAAGCTTTACGTGGCCGAATTAGCCGATTTTTTAAATAATGTATTTTTTGAGGTGGAACTCGTTGTCACTCTTTTTCTAGGAGGAGAGGAGCTTCCATTTCCCTCCTGCGAGGGTTGAGGGGCACTTTGTTCGTGACTCGTCTCGTCATTCATTGCCGCATCGGTGGTTTTGTTGTTGATTTCCGTCTTCTTTTCGTTTTCCTTGATGTTCGCAGTCTTGAGCTAGTTGCTGTAGATGCGCCTTGTTGTACATTGGTTGCAGTTGCTGGTTGGTTTGATGGTGAAACAGGAGTACTGCGCTCACTAGTGTCCATTGTTGAACGGTTGACCTTGTCTTTGGTTGAAGATGTCCTTTTCGCAGTTTCGGTGCAAGGTTTACCGTAGTGTGCAGGTGGTTCACAAAACTGGCATGTAACCAACTGATTTTTATAGGTAATCAGCGTTTTACACGGATGTGTCCCACTTTGACCGCACATGATGTAAGATGGAATTGCCTTACGTAGATGCATACGTACCACTCGCACGCCATTCCGGATACCGGGGAAAAAATTCCGCCATTCGATGGAAAGGATTTCACCGTACCGCGACATATTCTCCCGAACGTACTGATCGGTGACCGCCGGAGGGAGGTCATGCACGCGTACTTCTATGGCATTGTCCACCATGTACACAGGGATTTTGTATTCCATGTTATCACACTCAACACTGTGCACCTCGTTGTTAACCGAAGCGAATGCGATTGCATCGCTTTCACGTTTAAGCATAATGTACACACAGTTAGACGCTTTGTTGAATTGAATCTCAGTTACTTTATTAGCGTCTAGATGCATTCATTCTTTGAGTAAGATTTCAATTTCATTTGCTGCTGGTCTAACTTTGCAACGCTTGAAATCTATACAAATTGAATTTGGTCTTGTAGGCCAAGATTCCGGCTTTGGTAAATCGTATTTGACCATTCCATACACTCTATTGTTCACTGTACTGTATTGTCTTTGTTTCTGTTTTTTTTATTCAATAATATAATTTTTTAAAGGAACACTGCTTAAGCTCTAAGGTACCAAGGGCTTTTTCTATTTTTATTAACGACTAACTTAAAACTAGGATAGTAAAAATGGATAATGTTGTATTGGGGTCGCAGTGGTCGACTTTGGCAGATCCAGCCTTCAGCTGGCGATCGGCACCGGCCAGTGGATGGAATATGTCATGAGTCTTCCAGATGACGTTGGCCGCATCGTTCGGTCCGTGTGGGTCCGCGGGAAACACCCCCAGGCTACGAATACCCGGCGGGTGGCCCGCATGACTAGAGCGGCCTTCCGTGATGTGTTACAGAAGAGAACGAAAAAAAAATATAGAGAAGTAAATATTGCGGAAAACGAAGTAAAATGGGGATATGGGAACGAAATGACTAAGAACGACAGAGATCTAATTAGTTGACATCGAGATGGAGAAAAGACGGGGAGGGGGGAAGCGAAAAGGTTAGTGACAGCAAAAAGATCTTGTTAGTTCCGATGAAGATGGTGGACAGATGAGGAATCGGGATAATCGGCGGAAGTTAGTGTCGAACCTGCAGTTGAGAAATAATTCTAAGCCACAGTTGAAACAACGTCGATAAATAGGAGGAACTTTCTAAGCCAGATGTAACAGATTACACTTGTATATTAATGTGTTTGAGAAGCTGGTATATCAGAAGCATATATGAACTATCCCGACTCGCCAACACATCCCGAACCGGAACCTCAGGCGGTCTACCTCGGGCCCTGAGGGATTCCAGTAGCTTCGACCTGGCGTCGCGATACTCTACGCACGACCACACGACATGCTCGATGTCCTGATAACCGTCGCCACAGGTGCAGAGCCCGTTCTCCACGATCCCGATACGCCGGAGATGTGCGTTAAATGTTTAGTGATTTGACATGAGCCGTGACATAACGCAAATGAAATCACCACTCACGTTCATCCCCTTGAACCAAGGTTTCGTCGATACCTTAGGGATAATGGAGTGTAGCCATCGTCCCAGTTCGTCATTCGTCCATGAAGTTTGCCAACTTTCGAGAGTTTTCTGACGAGAAATACTGAAAAATTCATTGAAGCAGATTGGTCTTTCATAAATATCACCTTTTAATAACGCCCACTTTAGCCAGTGAGTCAGCCTTTTCATTGCCCGGAATGGAACAATGCGAAGGGACCCAGACTAACGATATTGAATAAGACCGTTCAGATAAAGTTCGCAAGTGTTCCCGTATTTTCCCCAGGAAATATAGGGGATACTTTCCTGGCTTCATTGCCCGGAGAGCTTCTATTGAGCTTAGACTGTCCGTGACAATGAAGTAATGGTCTTTGGGCGAGGTTTCAATGATCTCGAGTGTGTACTGAATAGCAGCTAATTCTGCGACGTAAACTGAAGCCGGATCACTGAGTTTGTAAGAAGCGGTGATGTTCTGATTGAAGATACCGAAGCCTGTGGACTTGTTGATGCTTGATCCGTCAGTATAAAACATATTTTCACAGTTGACTGTTCTAAATTTGTTATTAAAAATATTAGGGGCCACTTGAAGGCGTACGTGATCCGGAATTCCACAAATCTCTTCCTTCATGGATGTGTCGAAAAATCAGAAGTATCCAAGCAGAATCAGAAGTATCCAAGAAATGAGCACGGTTGGAAACAAACGAAGAAGGATTAATATTCTGAGCCATGTAATCAAAATACAAGGACATAAAACGGGTTTGAGAGTTAAGCTCAACTAACCTTTCGAAGTTTTCAATCACCAGAGGATTCAAAATGTCGCATCGAATGAGCAATCGATATGAGAGATCCCAGAATCGATTTTTCAATGGAAGAACGCTCGCCAGCACTTCGAGGCTCATCGTATGAGTCGATTGCATGCAACCCAAGGAAATACGCAAACAACGATACTGAATTCTTTCCAGCTTGATGAAATGAGTGTTTGCCACGGATCGGAAGCAGAAGCATTCGTATTCCATCACGGACAATATCGTTGTTTGATACAACCTGATCAGATCTCATGGGTGGGCACCCCACCATGATCCGGTTATTGTACGAAGAAAGTTGATTCTCTGCTGGCATTTTTGTTTCAGATACCTAATGTGACATCCCCAAATACCTTTGGAGTCGAACCAGACCCCGAGATATTTGAATGTGAAGACCTGAGCTATGTTTTCACCCCCTAGTTGAAGCTGTAGTTGTGCTGGTTCTCGCTTCCTCGAAAATACAACCAGCTCAGTTTTCTCCGTAGAGAACTCGATACCCATCTGAAGAGCCCATGATGACTAGTTGTCGAGATTATCTTGTAATGGTCCTTGGAGATCGGCAGCTTTGGGTCCTATAATAGACACAACGCTGTCGTCGGCAAGTTGTCTTAGCGTGCATGATGTGTTGATACATTCATCGATATTACTTACGTAAAAATTGAATAAATGGGGGCTTAAGCATGAGCCCTGAGGAAGACCCATGTAGTTGAATCGTATTGTCCACAAATCACCATGCGCGAAGTACATGTGTTTCTCAGACAATAGATTATGTAAAAAGTTGTTCAAAACTGGCGAAAGACCATGCTGATGCAGCTTCTCAGATAGGATATTTATAGAAACTGAATCAAAAGCCCCCTTAATGTCTAGGAAAACTGACGCCATTTGTTCTTTACGAGCAAATGCCATTTGAATTTCTGTTGCGAGCAACGCAAGACAATCGTTCGTTACTTTGCCCCTGCGGAAACCAAATTGTGTATCTGAAAGTAAGCCATTAGTCTCGACCCAATTGTCTAGACGAAACAGAATCATTTTTTCGAACAATTTCCGGATACAGGAAAGCATAGCAATCGGCCGATACGAATTGTGATCGGAGGCTGGTTTCCCTGGTTTTTGAATGGCGATAACTCTTACTTGTCTCCAGTCGTGTGGGACAATATTACTCGTGAGAAACTTGTTTAGTAAATTCAGCAAGCGCCTTTTGGCGGGGTCAGGCAGATTTTTCAACAAGTTGAATTTTATTCTGTCTAATCCCGGGGCTTTATTGTTACATGACAAAAGTGCAAGTGAGAGCTCTACCATCGAAAACGGTGTTTCGTTTGTATTTGGTATCGCGGCGCGGGTTATCTTCTGTTCCGGAACAGAGTCTGGGCATACTTTTTTAGCGAAATCGAATATCCAGCGGTTGGAATATTCCTCGCTTTCATTCGTGGTGTTATGATTGCGCATTCGTCGCGCTGTGTTCCAAAGAGTGCTCATAGATGTTTCTTTCGTTAAACCGTCTATGGACCGACGCCAGTAACCGCGTTTCTTGGCTCTAATCAAGTTCTTAGTTTTAACGTCTAACGCCGCGTAATTCCGGTAATTATCAGGTGTTCCATTTTTTCTGAATATTTTATACGCGGAGGCTCACTCCGCGTTTAAATTTGTGCACTCTTTGTCCCACCATGGGTTGGGAGGACGGATGTTTGTTTTTGCGCCGGGTACACGTTTCGTCTGAGCTTGAATCGCAGTATTGAGAATCTAGCCAGCCAAAAACGTGTACTCTTCCTCCGGAGGAAGTTGTTGAGTTCTTTCAAGTTTCTCAGATATCGAGGTCGCATAGCTATTCCAATCAATATTTCGTGTGATGTCATACGAAACGTTGATTGTATTTGATGGTTTTGAGCCGCTGGTGATTGATATTACGATCGGTAGATGATCGCTACCGTGGGGATCAGGAATTACCTCCCACGTGCAATCCAACCGTAGCGATGCCGAGCAAAGGGATAAATCCAGCACAATTGGTCTTGCTGGTGGTGCAGGAATCCGTGTCATTTCTCCCGTATTCAATATTGTCATATTGAAGTTGTCGCAAATATCATGGATCATAGCTGATCTGCTATCGTCGTGAAGACAGCCCCATCCCGTACCGTGTGAGTTAAAGTCTCCTAAAATCCAAGTCGGTGCGAGAAGGAGCTCTATGATATCACTGAGCCGCCGATGCCCAACCGAGGCTCTTGGGGGAATGTAGATGGAAGTAATGCATAGGTCCTTACCTTTGATTGTAACATGACACGCGACAACTTCCATACCTTGTATCGAGGGGAGGTTAATTCGATAAAAAGAATAGCACTTTTTGATCCCCAAAAGTACTCCTCCGTAGGGATCATCTCGATCCAGACGAATAATGTTAAAATCGTGGAAGTTTAAGGATATTTCAGAAGTTAACCAAGTTTCGCACAATGCAAATGCGTCACATTTCAGATTATTTACTAGAAATTTAAGAGAATCTATTTTTGGGATAATACTTCTGCAATTCCACTGTAAAACAGTGATTGTATCTGTGACCTCGGTGGATGATTTAGCCATCGAAGGATACAATCGCTGAGAGAAGGGGCCAATTTGCAGTCAACTGCTTCAAATATGTTTTTACTGTTGGCATGAAAGCAATTAAAATGCTTCTAAGAGGGTCTGAAATATTGAAAGTTGTAAAAATCCAGTCCACAACATCTGAGAACTTGATAATTCCAGCACCTAATTGTTTCTCTGGTAGGTTTTCTGGGACGCTTTGGGATTTTGTAGTCCCGGGAAGTCGTGGGAATTCCATCTCGGAATTGAGTTTTCCGAGACCAGGAGCTTTTTGCTTCGTTGGTGTGTTCCGATTCCCGTTAGCTGTAACTTTTCGAAGCCCTTCGGAAGACACCTTCGAACCCTTACTAGGGAGCTTATGAGAGGATTTATTTATTCTTTTTCTACAGCTATGAGGGACCGCCGAAGATGGACCTTCCAAAGGGTCGTCAGAATCGCTCTCGTCAGTTGACAAGCAGGTATATGGGTTCGTTGTCTGTTTAGGAGGGGTGGCACTTTTAAGCATCTCGGCGAAGGAACGCTTGGAGTGCTCCTTTAGAGAACGCTTCATTCGATCACCTCGCAGTTTGTACGCAGGACATGCCATTATTTCATGCGGACCCTCCTTGCAGTAGAGACACTTTTCAGCATCCTTACCGCAAGAGCCATCTGCATGAGCCTCCCCACATTTAGCACAACGTGGCTTATTGCTGCAATGGGTAGCTGTATGCCCCAATTGTTTGCAATTAGTACAATTCATTACTCGAGATACAAAAAGACGAACAGGCAGACGAACCCGGTCCAAGAGGATGAAGTTGGGCAAAGCCGATCCGGCGAAGGTCACACGATACGAGTCTGATTGGGGATAAGACTTTGTTCCATCCCCTGTGATCGATACTGAATGCAATCGCTTGCAGTCCAGTATCTTGACGTTCTTAAGTGAGGGGTCCTTAAAACAACCCGCCCCGTACTTAAGAATGTCCTCGCAAGTCAAACTCGAATCGGTGACCACACCGTCGATTTCGACTTCGCGTGACGCGGTACTCCAGCGTAAAAGGATCCTTTTGAACAAGCTCATTAGCCTGTTTTGAGCTTGTAAACAAGACCCTGAGCTTGTCTGGCCGTATTCGATCAATACTTTTGATGGTATTATATCGCGATATCAGGTCCCGCGATATTTTTAAAATGTTTAATTTTTTTTTCTTTCGATTTGGTTCAGAAATAGACCGCGTAAGGCCCGGCCGGTAGTGCGAGCCCATCCGGATAGCTCTTTATGCGAGACTTTTTATAGTCAAGGGAAGTCTCCATTTGATCATCGGGAACGGGGGGGTCAGAATTTAGACTAGACATGTTGCAGAGCTACCTCCGCGCAGAAATAAGTGAATCGGGGAGAAATAGAACAGTCGAATGCAGGGAGGAAAAAAAACTAAATAATGATACTTAACTTAAATCCAACGGGGGCCACCAAGGCCCAGCCCTCGTCGATCGGCGTATCGCCGCTTCGATGGTGTGCAAAAAACCTCCAAGAGGAAAAAGCACACTCTTTTGTAATCCGCACAGTATAATCACAATGGCCACTGAGATCTGGCCTTGATCGATCAAACAATCACCGGCTAACGGTACTGTTTTGATTGTCCGTTCACAACAATGCACTGCTTCAGTGTATAATGTGCAAAAAACCTCTCACAGAAAAAAGCACTGTCTGTATTGTCTATTACACAATAGCGATATAACCTAGTTTTGATCGTCTGGTCACGTTATCACACACGGTACTGGTTTTCAACGCTTTCGCAGTAAACACAATGCACGTCCGTTTGCTCGGAAGGTTGAAACGGCAATTCATTTTTTTTGTTTCTGTTGTTCCGACCGTAAATGATTTGCGACCGTAAATGCTTTTCGACTGCGTCGTGTGAGATTCGAGCACGAACTGCCCCTCTACAATTGATCTGGTTCTAACAGATCAAAGTCACATTTGCAGTGAACCGAGTCATGCTGACTATGACTCAGATCATCTTCCTGTAACATTCAGACTTTCCAACGAAGCTATAATTAATCCAATTACTTCTATATTCAACTATCATAGAGCTAATTGGTTGGATTACAGATCTCACATTGAAAATCATATGGATCATGAAACTATTTTAGAAAATTCTGCGGACATCGACACAGCAATTGATAATTTGAATCATTACCTTATCGAAGCTAGAAATCTTTCAGTTCCCAAAGCTTCAACTAAATTAAATTCTCATATCATCGATGGCAATCTTTTACTGCTCATTCGGTTGATGAATGTTCGTCGACGACAATATCAACGTTCTCGTGATCCTGCTATGAAAAACATAGTTAAGGATTTACAAAAAGAAATTAAGCATAGATTTATTCTTTTGTGAAATGAAAATTTCGCTAAAGAAGTTGAACAAATTAAACCATATTCTAAACGTTTCTGGAAACTTTCTAAGGTTCTTAAGAAACCTCAGAAACCAATTCCTGCTATCAAGGAACGAATTCAAATACTTCTAAAATGGCGAAAAAGCTCAAAAACTCGCTCAGCAATTCGAGAGTGTCCACAATTTTAATTTGAACGTTGTGAGTCCTATTGAATATGAAGTCTCACTGAAATATGATCATATTTCAACTCAAGTGTTATCACAAGATGACATTATTGAGACGAATTTTGATGAAATTAGGTCAAATATTAGAAAACTTAAAAACATGAAGGCTCCTGGAAATGATGGATTTTTTAATATTCTTATTAAAATTTTTCCCGATGTTGCCGTGAGACTCCTGGTTAAAATTTTCAACAAGTGGTTTTCATTAGCTTACTTCCCAAAAAGATGGAAAAATGCTAAAGTAATTTCTATCCTCAAACCTGATAAAAACCCAGCAGAAACATCAAGTTATCGACCAATTAGCTTACTTTCTTCTATCAGTAAACTTTTTGAAAAAATCATCTTGTTGAGAATAATGTCTTATATGGATGAGAATTCAATTTTTTTACCAGAGCAGTTTGGATTTCGCCATGAACATTCAACTACTCATCAACTTGTCAGAGTAACGAACACGATAAAATCAAATAAAACTTCTGGGTTATCCACTGGACGCAATTAATTATCTTTCCTCCTAAGCCAAGAGCTTCTTCTCTTAAACCAAACAATAATCAAATTTTCAAATTGAATGGCATGGAATTGACATGGTCTGATCAAGCTAAATACTTAGGTTTAACGTATGACAAAAACTCACTTTGAAGGATTACATTGAAGGAATCCAGGCAAAGTGTAATAAATCTAATAAATGTGTATATCCTCTTATAAACAGAAATTCTTACCTCTGTCTAAAAAACAAATTGCTAATTCATAAACAAATTTTCAGAGCAGCCATGCTTTATGCAGTACCAATTTTGTCAAGTTGTTATTCCACCATGAAGAAAACGCTTCAAAGGATTCAGAATAAAATTCTGAAAATGATTTTGAAGCATCCTTCTTGGCTTAGTACAAATGAGTTACACAGACTCACAAATATAGAACCATTAGATATAATGTCACATAATATTATAAGCAAATGCCGACAAAAATCGATGCTATCTTCAATTGAATCGATTCGCTCTCTGTATTAGTTAGTAAGTTAGTATATAAGTTCCTTCTCCCCATTACACAACACAAGTAGGTTTAGAATTTTCGCTACACAAAAATCTCAGAATTGCGGAAGCAAATGATGTCCTCATGGTAGTAACCAAATCATGTATATAATAGGGCTGAAAAGTCACCACTTGTGGCTGAACACCCAATTTAAATCGTAATAATTTAATTTTAACTCATATTCCAATAAATAGTTATTTTAGAAAAAACTTATTTCATTTTTCCTTGTATTCATTTTTCGTTTCGGAAGGCACCCAAAAATTTAATTCGCACTACGATTCCTCAATGAAGTCTAGATTGATTTTCAAACATTTTGAAACAAATGTAAACTATACAGCTACTCAGGTGAATTTGTCTGACTTCGGCTACACCGAATTTCGAATTCCGGTTCCAGTATCGAATCGTTTCTCAAAGCACAATCGTTTTCCCAAAAAAAGCCTAATCGAATTTCAGAAACAAAAGTTCAAATTAAAATAAATCCAATTTTATCCAATTCTGACTTCCGATTCTGGAATTGTAGGATGACGAATTTTTAAAATTCAAAGCGCTAAAAAAGATGACAATCCCGAAAAGCTTTAAAGTTTGAACCAAAAATATTGCAATTTATTCGTCATATGGCCATACGAATCGGTTTGAGTTATGCTGGTTCCTGAATACCGGCTCTGGAAGTAGCTTAAATTACCCTAAACTCTAAAGTGGAGCTTATTTCGACATATCATGGAATGTTTAATCGATTGTAACACTTTTAGTTTAAAATTCGATACGATTTGCAGTTTCGCCATTACAGAGTAATGAGTGATTTAAATCTCAAATTGCCACTTAAAACGACGGACATTAGAATAATGTCATGAAAATTCATAAAGAAGCATATTCATTCAAAAAACACATGCGGATTCATAAAAAAGTACGGGTGTGTAATGTCAGAGACATAACTGGATGTCGTGAATACGAATAAAACTGATTGTGTGAATTGCGAAACTTTCCCCATTTTCACTACTAAAATTTTCAACGATTTTTGACGTCGATTATCTCATTTCGGATTTGCATATTTCATTGAAAGAAACTATCAAAATGCTGTACAGGATTCATTTCTGACTATTAGAAGCACCAAATTGTGGAATTCTCTACGATATTTAGTACAGTTCGGAACATTTATCTTGAACGATTTTCGCACAGCGAAAAGTGCATGAACCATGGATTTTCACTAACCAGATGATTTCTACCTTCGAATTGCAAAGAAGTAATCTTAATAGTTCTTTAGATAACATTTAGAGCCATTAGAACGGATGATTTTGCTGAGAAAAGTGAGTGAGATCCATTTTGGTATATATGACCACTATTTCCGGTACTTCCGGAACCGGATTCCGGGAACCAGGATAGCCGGAATCGGTTTGTTCAGTTGCCTACTGATAATAAATTTATGTAGTTTTGAGACAAGTTTAGAATTTTTTTTCGTTTTTTGTTTCGCCGGTTTAAGTGACGGTGTACAATGTGTAACACCCTTTACCCTATAACTCCGGAACCGGAAGTCGGAACCGGAAGTCGGATCCGGATGAAATTCAGGAATTCCGCATGGGACCACAAGGCCTTTCATTTGAATATAAGTTTGTGGAAATCGGTCAAACCATCGCTGAGAAAAGTGAGTGAGATTCATTTTGGTATATATGACCACTATTTTTGGTACTTCCGGAACCGGATACCGGGAACCAGGATAGCCGGAATCGGTTTGTTTAGTTGCCTACTGATAATTACTATCGATTTGTATAGTTTTGAGACCAGTTTAGAAATTTTTTTACGTTTTTTGTTTCGCCGGTTTAAGTGACGGTGTACAATATGTAACACACTTTACCCTATAACTGCGGAACCGGATGAAATTCAGGCATTCCGCATCGGACCACGAGACCTTCCATTTGAATCTAAGTTTGTGGAAATCGGTCAAACCATCGCTGAGAAAACAGAGTGAGATCCATTCTTGTATATATGACCACTATTTCCGGTATTTCCGGAACCGGATACCCGGAACCAGGATAGCCGGAATCGGTTTGTTTAGTTGCCTACTGATAATAACTATCGATTTGTGTAGTTTTGAGACCAGTGTAGAAATTTTTTTACGCTGGTTTAAGTGACGGTGTATAATATGTAACACACTTTACCCTATAACTCCGGAACCGGATCCGGATGAAATTTAGGAATTCCGTATGGGACCACGAGACCTTTCATTTGAATCTAAGTTTGTCAAAATCGGTTCAGCCATCTCCGAGAAAACCTAGTGAGATTATTTGACACACACACACACACACACACACACACACACACACACAGACATTACTCAGCTCGATGAACTGAGTCGAATGGTATATGACACTTTTCACTAGTCGGTTTTTCAAGTGATTGCATAACCTTACTATATGCGAAAGGAAGAAAGGTTTATTGGCAAAGAGAGTTGCGATTTTCCGTATAGAACAAAAGAAATACCCCTTTCGCTCTTTCCTCCCGCCGCCGCTCGGCCGGGAAACGTTTGCAAGTGATGACAGCGGTACGCGCGATAGCGTCAGGAGTACGGACGAGGATTTCGAAATTGAAGATATTTTGCGGAACAGTATCAGTAAAAAGTAATGACGAAGAAATTATTGAAAAAAATATATGCAATACATTTAAATGGATGATAATAACATGGCTTGAGGGAAGGAGGAAATATTTCCATATTTTTAGATAATTTCTAAACAAGTAATTACTGCCGATCGAATATAGGTCGACGACTTCCAGAAAAATGATAAATAACATAGACAGTTTGGTTTGCGCACACGGCGGGCATGACAAATTTGAGAGCATTGAGTTGGGCTGGCTCAATAATAAACAAAAATGCCAATGCTAACGAAATTCGACCACGCAGGGCTCGTAGCAGTTGAAGCTTTGTACTATACAATGACCAGTAATGTGAGACTAGGTCAAGTTTATTTACGGCAATGAATGTCGACCATAACCACGGTAAAAATCGTAATTATTTACAGCTAAAAATGAGTATCGTCCAGGGGGATTCATTTCAGAATTTATTAAACATACGGCAAGCCAAATAATAATTTGGAGGCTTGACAGAGATATCATAATACAAGAATCAAATTCAAACAAGCATGGACTTTCAATTCCCTAAAGAATAAGCACTGCAGTGCATTCCAGAGTTCGATGGAACTACCGAACAATTAGATGCGTTCATCTATCATATTGAACATTTCGAAAAACAATTCCCAGAAGAAACATCTAGAACGATCTGATATACGTAATATTATTGAAATTGAAAAAAGAAGTGGCAGCTAGATTACTGCACATAAAAGCCGAAAATTGGCCTAAAATCAAAGAAAATCTTATACTCGAATGATTCAAAAATTACAAAAAGCGCATAATGAGAATTAAAGATCAGTTGGACAATTACAATGAAGAGTGCTTTGCTCGGGAATCGCCAATGGAAGTCAGTCTTAGACTACATTGCTTAGCAGGCTTATACAACGACGAATTGAAACGAATGGCACAAGTCCACAAAAAGAAGACACTGTATGAGTTACTGGAGTATTTAGAAGAAATTGATATAGAACGAAAACATATCGAAGTACTTGAACACAGACTTCAAGAAACAGAGCTGGGCTATAGAGCTCTTATGAGGAATCAAAAGTTTAGAACTCACGAGGGGACCAACATGAAAATAATGAGTATCAGCAAAAATGCAGTTTAATGAATCGGTATGATAATAGAAAATCACCTAATAGATACAATGGTAATATTCGAGAGGAAAATAATGGGCTTGATAGAAAACACTACGAAAATAAGGTGAAACAATTATGGGTAAACTGTATGACATACAGTAATAGACAAATATTTCGAAGATATGATCATAATATCAGGACCAGAAATATGCCCGATCAAATGAGATATGGAGCATCAAGAACTCCGAATGCAAATTTAGTCAAGCAAACATTTTAAATGCAAAATTGGGATCGATACGGGGAGAATGAAAATGACGATAATAGAAAACCAATGAAGAATGATGAGAACAATTACTTTTAAGAAAAAGATAGCAAAAAACGCAAAGAAGGGATATGGGTCAAATTACGTAAGACAAAAGACAACAAATTTATGATGTTATTGAGATCGGCAGACGAACCAAATAACGAGATGCAGTTGCTGGTAGACACTGGAGCACCTGGCTACTTGATAAGAAGACGAAACGCAGAGTACATGGGAGCATATACAATTAATGAAAACGAAGTCATAAAATATTCCGGGTTAACAGGTACTGTTAGAAAAACATTAGGTACCGTAGAACTAAACTTCATCATCGCAGAAAGAATTTTCCAAACGATGTTTGACATAGTGGAGAATTTGACTCCAGGGGGTATTTTGGGAATGACATTTATGAATAAGTATGTGACTAGAATACACAATGACCAAGGTTGGATATGCTTACGGAAAATACCTCTAACCTTTAAACCAAAAACAGGATCATATGCAGCTCATCAGAAACAGGAGAACAAAGTCTCAAAATACGAGGCAGGTAACATTGCCAAGGTACAGGAAAAATACCAAGCGGATGATCAAATCAAGCTTAGTCCACAGGGTACGCAGTGTACAGAAACGACAAAACATTACACGGGGCAATGGCAAGAAGGTATGCCGCCTCACGGAATGTTAAAATAGATCGTGCTTAAAACAATCAGTTATTTGTAAAAGTTGCTGCAGCAAATAGACCTAACGAAAAAATTAAGTATTTGCTCGACACTGCAGCATTTTATGACGTAATGAGATGGGATACGGTCGCGAAAATAGGATCAGAGAAAATAAACTATAAAGATAATTTATACATTGCAGGTTTTGATGGAACTCAATCACAGACTTCTGGGTCAGTGAAAGTCACTTTGGTGATTGGAAAGACTCATTACAGAGTTAGATTTTATATAGTAAAAGATTTGTGTGTTCCTGGAATCATTGGAGCAGAGTTTTTAAAGATATACAACATTGAAGTATCACACATGAATAATTAAAGAAATAACGAAGTAAATGATAATATTAATAAGAATTCAAAGATGTCTTGAAACAGTGCAACTAAAGCAAACAATAATTTTGAAAGAAACAATTCCACAAGTAGAGAGAGGATAACCTAGAAACATATTAAAACTGATGTAGAGAAAGACAAAAATGAAGTAATTATCGTAAATGCTGAAGTCATAGAAGGCAGTTTATCAAAGCATAATAAGTATGAAACGAACAAAAAAGTGAATAAAAATAATAACATCAATGAACTGTATCAGAACAACTATGATATATACAAAAACGACGATCGTGCAGATAGTATGCTCCCCGGTTGTGGAACTAATATTACTAATGAAGAAGAAAACGATTTTATTCACAGAGAGTGTGACGAGGAAGACAAATGTTTCCTTGATTTAGATACAATTCAAGACGTAATTTTTACTGTTACAGACAAATCGAAGAAAAATGAATCCTTTGAGCGTGATGACAATCAGCAGATTGATCGCTAACTCTAATATTTGCGAACACGATGATATTTGCCCTTACAGTGGCCTAACCTTTAAACCTGCACTAAATGAGACGATTCCAGTAATACAAATATATCCGCTTACAAATTTAAAAGCCGCCTAAACTATTACAACTGAATACAGAGTTCAATGCGAGCTCATCTAAATGGCTAAGTCATTTCCGCCTATATTGCTTGATATAACTCGCCACCTGATTCCGTCACCGCAACTGACATCAAACTTAAGTTATCGTTTGACGCTTCATCCCAGGGGTGTTTCATGGAGGAATATTTCAAGAGGTGCTAACCGTAAGAGTTCCCCGACCCGTAAGGCTGGTCAGGAACTTCTGGTCCAGTTTTACCCACTGCTCTATCCAATTGCGCCAACTTGGCCACCGGTCTATGAATAAGTCCGCGTGCAGTTTGTATTACGGCTTCACGAACTCGACCATCCCGACCTGCTACTACTTGGACCACACGGCCTCGCGTCCATCCGTTGCGTATCTTCTCTTCCACAATGATCACTAGATCTCCGACCGCAATCGGCTTCTCTTCGTCGAACCACTTGGTACGTCGCGCGATAGTGGGAAGATACTCCCTTACCCACCGACTCCAGAATTGATCGATCATAACTCGGAACAAGTTCCATTCATTTCTACAGGCTTGTTTTGGATCTCCCAATGTTCTTGGTGGTTGAATTACACCACTCGAACTGGATAGACGAAAGTGGTTTGGCGTTAGAGCCTCCTGTTGGGCCGTCTCTAACGGTATGTATGTCAGGGGTCGCGAGTTCACTACGCTTTCCGCCTCTACTAACAACGTGACAAGAGTTTCTTCGTTCGGCGTCCGAGACGTACTTATCGCCGCGAAGGCCGTTTCCACTGATCGCACCAGGCACTCCCACGCGCCGCCCATATGAGGCGCTCAAGGTGGGTTCAGAATCCATCTCGTAGTTGCATTAATAAACGTTTCCGCTAGTTGACGGTCGATTTCATTCATCTCTTGTTCAAGCTCGTTGCGCGATCCTGCAAAGTTCGTACCCCTATCGCTGCGTATTTCCAAGGGAGCTCCCCTGCATCCTATAAAACGCCTAATGGCCAGTTTTCAGGATTCTGTAGAGAGTGTGTACACGAATTCTAGATGCACTGCTCTCGTTGTCATGCATGTTATCGGTGCGACCCACCGTTTTGCGATGCTTCGATTAATTTTTACAGCGATTGGTCCGAAAGAATCTATACCTATGTATGAGAATGGTCGCACGTACGCCCGCAGCATAGCCGCTGGAAGTGGAGCCATACGAGGTATCATTGGAACTGGCTAAGTTGAAGAACTTACACTCGACGCAATCCTTAGCCACCTTTCGAACGAACGAATGCAGTTGGGAAATGTGAAAATGCTGCTTCATCTCATTGACGTTAGTTTCTCCATTCGCGTGCAAGTATTTACAGTGGTACCATTCGACTTATAAACGATAACCAATGCGCTTTCGGTAAAACTACGGGAAACCTCGTATCGTACGAAGCAAATGCTGCGGCGGCGATTCTACTATCAGAGCGAATAATTCCCGAATCATCCAAATATGGCGATAGCTTGCGAATCTTACTTGATTTTTCTAAACGGATTTGCTGATTTGCTGAGTTCCCAGCTAGAGCAAGAGCCCTCATTTCATCTGAATAGCATTCGGATTGTATCCACCGAAAGACAGTTTTCTCGCCTTTGTCCAACTCCTCCTGAGATAGCGGTCCTACCAATCGTTGGCCCTTGCTCGCTGTTCGTCGCAAGTTCGGTGAATATCGATGAACGTACGCTACCGTGCGGCACAGACGCATCCATTTAGAAAATCTTTCCCACGCTACAAGATGTGGTACTACTGTTTCGCGATGCACCATACATGATGAACTCAGCTCTTCGTCGGTCGACTCGTTGACTGTAAGCATGATCGCAGTCCACTACTCTTCTGGTAGATAAAGATCATCTACCCCACGAAACCAGCGACTATTTGAAGAAAGATTGGGACCTTTTCCCCACTTAGTGGCTTCGTCGGAACGTTCTTCTTCGTCGATACCCAACGCCATTGCTCTACTTTCGATTTAGACAAGATTTCTCCCACTCTACATGCGACGAACTGTCGTAACCAACGCCATTGTGGATACTTCCTCGTCGATACTCAACGCCATTGCTCTACTTTCGATTTAGACAAGATTTCTCCCACTCTACATGCGACGAACTGTCGATACTTGCGATGATCGGAGTTAATCCAGGCGAGTACTACCTTTGAATAGGTCCAAAAAACTATTTTCCCAATGTCCAGCGAGTGTCCACTAAGTACGGTCTTGGCGAAGCGCACACCGATTATTGCTGCCATCAGCTCTAGCCGCGGAATAGAGTGTGTTTTGAGCGGGGCCACCTTCGACTTTCCTCCCACCAGCGATACACGGATTTCATTCGGAAAAACAGCCCGCAGATATCCAACACAGGTGTATGCATCTTCACTTGCGTCCACGTAGATGTGCAGCTGAAGAGAAATTATATCTTTGATCGACGCCTTTGGGAAATAACAGCGCGGAATACTAATCTGGTCCAACGAACGAAACAACTTCGTCCACCGTCTCCATTTATCTCGAAGATTAACCGGAATCGATTCGTCCCATCCTGTTTTAGCCCTCCATTGATCTTGTATTAATATCTTACCATGGATGAGGAAAAAATGAAGAAATCCAGCGGGGTCGAAAGTACTCATTACAACTCGTAGCGCATGACGTTTGGTTGGGTAATCGTCCTGCTTAGCTAGACACGTGGAGAACGTGAAGACATCATTACTAGGATTCCAATACAGACCCAGCACGCGTTCAGTAGAGCTGGTCTTGTCCAGCTGGAGACACTGTTCAAGGCTGACTCGCTCTCACCAACCCGTGAGAGAACCTCTGATGAGTTTGAAAGCCAATTCCGAAGATAGAATCTTCCGAAAGAGTGAACCAATTTAACCTCGTTCGCCAGTTTAACCGCCTCTTCAACATCGTCAGCGCTGTCCAAGTAGTCGTCCACATAATGCTTTCGAATAATGGCTGCTTCCGGGTGCACTTTCGAAAGCTCTTGCGCATTTAAATTTTTCACGAACTGCGCCGAACAAGAGGAGAAGGTAGCTCCAAACGTAGCAACGTCCATCAAATAAACGTCAGGTGGTGATGATGAGTTTTCCCGCCAGAGCAGTCGTTGAACATGCCTATCTTCCTTCCGAATTTGAATCTGGTGAAACATTTCCATCAGGTCGGCGCATAAAGCAACTCGCTTCTCACGAAATCCGAAAAAACATTCAGCAACGTACTCAACAGGTCTGGCCCGGTGAGCAGCATCGTGTTGAGCGAAATACCTTCGACCTTTGCTGCAGCATCGCAGAATATACGAATTTTTGATGGTTTTTTAGGATTAATAACTACACCCAATGGTAAGTACCAGGTCCGTCGTGGATCGGCCTCGTCCAATTCCGCCTGGGTCGCTTTGTGTATATACCCTTTCTCCTGGTACTCCAACAACTGCCTCCTCACACTTTCACCGATGAGCAAGTCTTTCTGCATACGCCTTTCCAAACACTGCAATCGCTTGACCGCCTGGGTCAGGGAACTCGAAACAATCGTACTTCCAATTAAGTCCAGTCTCGAATCGCTGACCCACTCGCTTGGTTGTTTCCCTCAGGTTGCGGTAAGACCGTTCAACTTCTGAAGACATAGGAGGTTCCGTTTCCATCACTCCCAGGTTCTCGATTGAAAAAAAAACTACTCAACACGTTCTTGTAGCATTTGGTCCTTTTCCTGACACTCACAGATGTGAAAACTGCGGGCTCTGTTAGCAGACTTATCAAGATTAGATCCGTAAACAGTCCATCCCAATCGCGATTTAGCTGCAATCGGCTCTCCTGATTGACCATCTCGTAGCTTCAATGTGGACGTAACGTGTGCATTATCATTTCCAATCAGTATACGTGGTTCTGCTTTATCATAGTCGTAAACCGGGAGACCTCTAAGATACGGAAACGTCTTGGCCAAGTCTTTATACCGCAGAGATTGTTGGGGTAAATCCAGCTTGCTTACCGTGCGTACGTCCAACAGTGAATGCCGGGCTCCTCCCACGCGTCCTTATATTTCTAAAAAGACTCGCTGGGAGTTGGCCCCCGTTCTTTTAACATTTGCTGTCCATTGCAGACACAGCGGTAGCGTTTCTCCAACAACTCCTAACTGTTTTACAACATCCTCATCAACCAAAGTCTTCTCTGAACCCTCATCCAAGAAAGCGTACACAGATACCGAACAGTTGTTTACGTACAGTGTCACCGGAATAATGCGAAACAGCGTTGTCTTCTCAATCAAATGATGATTTGTGACCGCCCTTGAACAACTCGGCTTCGAATCAATCGACATTTTCTTGGGCTCACTTTTTTGCGACTGGAAGTTATTCATCTTTTGCCTATTATCCTCTATCCCCTGCTTGGAATGCAAGAGTGGACGATGACGTCGTTGACAACCATCAACGTCGCATTGTTCACGAATTTTGCAGGATCTCCTACCATGTGCTCCGAAACAAAGCCGACATAAATTGAATCGTTGAATCATCTTTCAACGCTCGTCGATAGTTAATGTACGGAATTCAGGACAATCCTTAACACGGTGTTATGTGTTCTTGCAGACAAGAAATGTTCGACTTGGTGGCTGAATCCTTTTCTCGACAGTCTCGTCTTGCATTACAGACGACGTACCTTCTGTCGAGTTAACCCCGCAAAAGTTTTAGTCTTTGACATTCTTCTCCTTAGCTGGTTGATGTTTCTGCTTCGGGTCGTACTGCAAGGTAACATCAGTTGCTTGGCGCACCAGTGTCTGCATGTACTGAGCAAATGAACGCATGTTAACTTCTCCACAGCCATGTTTATAAATCGACCAATCCAACTTCATATGTGCCGGTAGTTTTTCAACTAATTCGAATAAGAGCATTGTGTTGTTCAGGTGCGCTTCATGCCGTCCGGTTTCCGAATGATCGCTGAGATTTTGCACCGCCATACCAAATTGAATCAGTGTGTCGAGTCGGTCCGACTTCGGGCTGGGACCATGCGGATCTTTTGCAGAAAAGTGTGGATTAAGAGCTCTGGTCGTCCATACAGCGTCTCAAGTGTATCGATAACATGCGAGACACCCGCTGGCAAATGCAGCCGACTGCGCACCGATTCAAGTGCGTGCCCTCTAAGGCACCGCTGTAACCTTGCTAAATTTCCCGCATCCGAAAAGCCGCATGCCAACTGTTTAAGCGGAATTAGGATGCATACCATTTATCTTGAACAACCCTAGTCTGATTAGATCGATATTAGATCTATCCCGTTTGCACACATCTCAGATTTCTACTTGTTTCACAATCTCTCTTATCAGGTAGTTTCTCCTAATCGAAAAGGCCTTTCAAATCAGTTCGATCAATCGAATGTGTAGTAGACACAAATAACTGTAACAAATAACAAATAACATTTCAAATAAATCGCCGTCCAGTTCAGACGCCTTTTTCTCGGTTCAATAAAAACTGTGTAAATAAGTGTCCGAAAATCTGCAAAAACATTTTGGTCCTTCGAGCCGGATAGTACGGTACAGGACAGGTTCTCGGACAACTTAAAAAGACTTGGACAGTTGCGGATAAAAGACCCGAAAAAGTTGATATATTTCGGACATTGTGTGAAACAAAGGCGACTATAATACACCGTGAAGACAATAGTGATTACAAAAGATTTTCGCCATCACAAAGTTTAAGTGACGCTACCGACGCGGGATTCGACGCCATTGCAACCACAAACCACGCGTCGCGGATTCAGTTGCAGTGAAAGGACAGCAAGGAGGATTAATCGGTGAAGTTGTACATGAATTTCAGTGGCCTTTTGCATGTGGCCTATCAAGGTGTGACGTCTATAAAGATTTTAAAATGCATGCGAGTTTTTTCCTTTATTAGCACGTAGCACAGGTTGTGTATGCAATTTTATATCATTGGTCTCAGAAGTTCTGTTGGCTTTCAGTTGACGATCTTTCTTCGTTATTGCTCATTGCTGCTGTCAATTGGGTTATAAGTCTGTCTTTCGGTCCGCGAAGTGGAACGTCGAGTTGATCGATGGTGTTTGTTAAAAAAATGAGTCATTACTTTTTTCTGTGAAGAGTGTGATATTAATCTACTACAAGATGTCTGGTGAGTTGAAGGCGCTACTCAAGCGTGAGAAGCAACTGCATCATTTTATGGAGTTGATAGATCGGTTCATCCAAAACGTTGATGAAGAGCGTGACCTTAGGCAACTCAATATTCGTCTTCAGAAATTGGAAGAGGTTGGAAAGGAATTTTATGACGTTCGTTGTAAAATTGAGCTACTGCAGGAAGACGAAGCTTCAAAGGGTGGTGCTGAAGAGGATCCTGAAATTAAAGAAGAGGCAAGACAGGCACGCGAAGACAGCAACTTGGAGGTAATTCACCAGTTTGATAATAAATTTTGTCATCTAAAATCGGAGTTGCTAGATCTTCAGGCGTAAACAGTACAGCTGTGGACACATGCTGCTGCCACTCAGCCGATGCCGACACCAGTTTCACGAGTAAGATTACCTGAGATTAGACTGCCTTCATTTGGTGGCAAGGTTCGCGAGTGGGTGACGTTCAGGGACACGTTCCATAGTCTCATTCACAACAATAATGAATTAGCCGATGTAGACAAGTTCACGTATCTTAGATCTTCGCTGTCTGGAGAGGCATTACAAGAAATCAATTCGATTGAGCTTACTGCAGAGAACTATAGTGTTGCATGGAATGCACTCGTGAGACGCTACGAAAACAAGAAGTTGATTGTGAAGGCTCATATAGATGCACTATTTTCGCTGGAGTCTTTGAAAAAGGAAAGTTATGATGGAATTAATCATCTCATCGGAGAATTCGACAAAAATCTACAGATGTTGAACAAAATTGGTGAAGACACTACTGGGTGGAGTACCCTATTGGCATACATGATCTGTTCACGGTTGGACTCAGCTACTCTTCGTCTCTGGGAAACTCATCATGGTTTAACAGAAGTTCCTACATACAATAATGTCATCGAATTCCTGCGAAATCATTGTGTTGTGCTCCAGTCAATTACTATATCAAAGGCTTCTGGCACAGATAACAGACAAGCAAAGACTTCATTCTGTCATGCAACAGCGAAGGCGCATGGAAAATGTCCGTTTTGCAATGAATCTTGGCATACTGCTTTTCACTGTGCAAGATTCCAACGAATGAAAGTTCCAGAAAGAAGTGACGCGGTGAATAAGAACTCGCTGTGCCGAAACTGTCTAAGCCCTGGTCATTACGCTCGTTCATGCGAAAGAGGAGTTTGCCATCACTGTCGTCAGAAGCACCACTCTATGCTACACACCAACCAAGTTCGATCCTCCGTTCCATCTTCATCAACGGCACCACAGGCAGCAGTCCAACAGTCTCGACAACCACAGCTACAAACAAAGCCATCTACCCTGAATCAACCCGCACAGACACAATCAAGCAACACACCTGCTACCTCTGCTCACTCGCAGAATACATCTACACAGTCCACCTCAGCAAACGCCGCTACTAGTCACAATTATGTAGCACTTCCAACTACACAAATGCATAATATTCTGCTGTCCACTGCCCTTGTTAAGTTAACTGATAGAGATGGACAGTCTATGCTAGCGCGAGCATTGCTCGATTCGTGTTCTCAACATTGACTAATGTCCAAGAAATTTTACAAGAAGCTGCGATTCAATGAAGTTCCGTCGTATCTTGCTATTCAAGGAATTGGAGCTGCACGTTCCTTGTCAACCAAATTAGTTTATGCGGAAGTAGCAGCCCGATCATCAGAAATTTCACTGTTTGCAGAACAGATGCAGTTTCACGTGCTACCGAAACTGACTGTAGCATTGCCAACTGCAAATGTTAACCCAGTCCAATGGTAACTTCCGAAGTCAACCCTCTTAGCAGATCCGCAATTCCACGAGACGCGACCTGTTGATGTCATCATCGGTGCGGAATTTTATATGGATCTGCTGAAAGAAGGTCAAGTAAAAGCAATTAGTGAGGGACCAACACTACAAAACACCGTTTTTGGCTGGATTGTTTCGGGTCGAGTTCCAAATAGTTGTTCTGTCGGAATATCATCTACAGCTTATGCTTGCTCCAGAACGGAAATTCAAAATCAACTAACTAAATTCTGGGAGCTAGAAACATGTCGTACTAACAGTACGAATTCCATCGAGGAGTCTGCATGTGAAGACCACTTCGAAAAAACTACAGTGAGTGACAATGAAGGCAGATTTGTTGTCATGTTACCGAAGAAGCAGTTTGTTATTAGCCAGTTGGGAGATTCGAAGGAAACAGCAGTTCGACAGTTTACGGGATTGGAGAAAAGATCCTCTGGTAATCCACAGTTGAAGGATTTATATACGGAGTTCATTAATGAGTACCAGACACTCGGTCATATGGTCGAAGTTATCGACGACTCGTCGATCGGAACAGGATACTATTTACCTCACCATGCAGTTCTCAAACCTGACAGTAAAACTACTAAGCTACGAGTAGTCTTCGATGTATCTTGTAAAACAAGCACAGGTGTGTCACTCAACGATGCTTTGATGGTGGGCCTTGTCGTGCAAGACGATTTGATTGATATTACATTACGTTTTCGATTACACCGATATGCCATAGTTGCAGATATCGCTAAGATGTATCGCATGGTGAAAGTTACAAAACACGATCAACAATTACAAAGAATACTGTGGCGTAATTCGACAGATGAACAGTTACGCACTTACGAGCTAACGACAGTTACGTATGGTACGGCGTCTGCGCCGTATCTAGCAACGAAATGCCTGCAGAAGTTAGCGGAAGACGGAAAACAGACACACCCGATCGCTGTAAGAGTTTTGAAGCAAGACTTTTACGTCGATGATATGTTGACTGGCGTCAACAATATCGATTCTGGGAAACAGTTAGCTGGTGATATGATTGACCTTCTGAAGTCTGCAGGATTCATATTGCGTAAATGGAACTCTAACTGCAAAGAGATTTTGCCTAATGTTCCAGAGAACTTGCGTGATAATAAAACGATCTTGGAATTAAACTCCTCCAACTGTGCAGTAAAGACGTTGGGATTAATTTGGGAGCCTAGTTCAGACACCTTCCGTTTCAGTACACCGAACTGGAGCACAGATATCATTACGAAGCGAACTGTGCTTGCTGACGTATCTCGTTTGTTTGACCCATTGGGTTTAGTCGGTCCAGTCATAATTCAAGCTAAGATATTCATTCAAGACCTGTGGAAGCAAGAATGCGGATGGGATGAACCATTGTGCGAAAAACTGCAGGAACAGTGGCAGGAGTACAGACGAAATCTGACTGGTCTTGAAGGGTTAACCGTGCCTCGTTGGACGGGTATTGGTGCCAATGTGAAGACAGTAGAAATCCATGGCTTTTGTGATGCTTCCGAAAAGGCCTATGGGGTTTGTATCTACATAAGAACCATTTCTGAGCAAGGGGAAGTCAATCGGCATCTTCTAACATCGAAGTCTCGTGTCGCCCCATTGGAGAATCTCAAGACAAAGAAGACGAAACAGACGATTCCACGCTTGGAGCTCTCATCAGCTTTGTTGTTATCACATGTGTACGAAAAGGTGATAAACAGCATTAGGATCAACGCTAAAGCGTACTTTTGGACTGATTCAATGATCGTCAAGTGCTGGCTTGCATCGCCACCGTCCAGATGGAAGGAATTTGTAGCAAATCGTGTATCTGAAATCCAGCACATCACCAAGAATGGATCTTGGAATCATATAGCAGGAAACGAGAATCCAGCAGATATTATTTCACGAGGTATGAGTCCAGTACAATTACAGTATCAGTCGCACTGGTTTAGAGGACCAATCTGGATTATGCATGAGTCCACAAATTGGCCGATAAATCAACCGATCCACGAAGAAGAAATCGAACGATCTATGTTGGAGGAAAAAGAAACATTTACTGCCATGCTCCAAGTAGTTCAACCCTGCGAAATATTCAGTTTGCGATCATCATGGATGGATCTGATAAGATTGGTCGCTCTGTTCCGTCGTGTCCGTTTTAACGGTCAAGTGGCCAACCGAAGCTGCCGCAAACTTGGATCAATTTCATCAGACGAACTTGACGAAGCTGTTCGTGCATTAATTCGATTGTCACAAGAAGAATGTTTCGCACGGGAACTATCAGATATTTCTCATTCAGCCCATGTTCGAGCAACATCCCGTATCGCCTCGTTAAATCCTCAGTTACGCGAAGGAATACTTTGTGTTGGCGGCCGGTTACGTCATGCTATTATTCCAGCAAGTCACAGACACCCATTTATCGTGGACCATCGACATCCGCTTGCCACAATTATTGTCCGATATTATCATGTGAAAATATATCATGCCGGACAGCAGCTTATAATTTCAACAATGCGAGAGCGATTCTGGCCTACGGAACCTTGTTCGAAGGGTTATTCACCAATGTGTTGCATGCTTCAGTACAGTACGAATTCCATCGAGGAGTCTGCATGTGAAGACCACTTCGAAAAAACTACAGTGAGTGACAATGAAGGCAGATTTGTTGTCATGTTACCGAAGAAGCAGTTTGTTATTAGCCAGTTGGGAGATTCGAAGGAAACAGCAGTTCGACAGTTTACGGGATTGGAGAAAAGATCCTCTGGTAATCCACAGTTGAAGGATTTATATACGGAGTTCATTAATGAGTACCAGACACTCGGTCATATGGTCGAAGTTATCGACGACTCGTCGATCGGAACAGGATACTATTTACCTCACCATGCAGTTCTCAAACCTGACAGTAAAACTACTAAGCTACGAGTAGTCTTCGATGTATCTTGTAAAACAAGCACAGGTGTGTCACTCAACGATGCTTTGATGGTGGGCCTTGTCGTGCAAGACGATTTGATTGATATTACATTACGTTTTCGATTACACCGATATGCCATAGTTGCAGATATCGCTAAGATGTATCGCATGGTGAAAGTTACAAAACACGATCAACAATTACAAAGAATACTGTGGCGTAATTCGACAGATGAACAGTTACGCACTTACGAGCTAACGACAGTTACGTATGGTACGGCGTCTGCGCCGTATCTAGCAACGAAATGCCTGCAGAAGTTAGCGGAAGACGGAAAACAGACACACCCGATCGCTGTAAGAGTTTTGAAGCAAGACTTTTACGTCGATGATATGTTGACTGGCGTCAACAATATCGATTCTGGGAAACAGTTAGCTGGTGATATGATTGACCTTCTGAAGTCTGCAGGATTCATATTGCGTAAATGGAACTCTAACTGCAAAGAGATTTTGCCTAATGTTCCAGAGAACTTGCGTGATAATAAAACGATCTTGGAATTAAACTCCTCCAACTGTGCAGTAAAGACGTTGGGATTAATTTGGGAGCCTAGTTCAGACACCTTCCGTTTCAGTACACCGAACTGGAGCACAGATATCATTACGAAGCGAACTGTGCTTGCTGACGTATCTCGTTTGTTTGACCCATTGGGTTTAGTCGGTCCAGTCATAATTCAAGCTAAGATATTCATTCAAGACCTGTGGAAGCAAGAATGCGGATGGGATGAACCATTGTGCGAAAAACTGCAGGAACAGTGGCAGGAGTACAGACGAAATCTGACTGGTCTTGAAGGGTTAACCGTGCCTCGTTGGACGGGTATTGGTGCCAATGTGAAGACAGTAGAAATCCATGGCTTTTGTGATGCTTCCGAAAAGGCCTATGGGGTTTGTATCTACATAAGAACCATTTCTGAGCAAGGGGAAGTCAATCGGCATCTTCTAACATCGAAGTCTCGTGTCGCCCCATTGGAGAATCTCAAGACAAAGAAGACGAAACAGACGATTCCACGCTTGGAGCTCTCATCAGCTTTGTTGTTATCACATGTGTACGAAAAGGTGATAAACAGCATTAGGATCAACGCTAAAGCGTACTTTTGGACTGATTCAATGATCGTCAAGTGCTGGCTTGCATCGCCACCGTCCAGATGGAAGGAATTTGTAGCAAATCGTGTATCTGAAATCCAGCACATCACCAAGAATGGATCTTGGAATCATATAGCAGGAAACGAGAATCCAGCAGATATTATTTCACGAGGTATGAGTCCAGTACAATTACAGTATCAGTCGCACTGGTTTAGAGGACCAATCTGGATTATGCATGAGTCCACAAATTGGCCGATAAATCAACCGATCCACGAAGAAGAAATCGAACGATCTATGTTGGAGGAAAAAGAAACAGTTACTGCCATGCTCCAAGTAGTTCAACCCTGCGAAATATTCAGTTTGCGATCATCATGGATGGATCTGATAAGATTGGTCGCTCTGTTCCGTCGTTTTCGTTTTAACGCTCAAGTGGCCAACCGAAGCTGCCGCAAACTTGGATCAATTTCATCAGACGAACTTGACGAAGCTGTTCGTGCATTAATTCGATTGTCACAAGAAGAATGTTTCGCACGGGAACTATCAGATATTTCTCATTCAGCCCATGTTCGAGCAACATCCCGTATCGCCTCGTTAAATCCTCAGTTACGCGAAGGAATACTTTGTGTTGGCGGCCGGTTACGTCATGCTATTATTCCAGCAAGTCACAGACACCCATTTATCGTGGACCATCGACATCCGCTTGCCACAATTATTGTCCGATATTATCATCTGAAAATATATCATGCCGGACAGCAGCTTATAATTTCAACAATGCGAGAGCGATTCTGGCCTACGGAACCTTGTTCGAAGGGTTATTCACCAATCTGTTGCATGCTTCAGACTGAAGCCAAAAATCCATGAGCAGCTGATGGCAGACTTACCACCAGAACGAGTGACACCGTGTGCTCCGTTCCAAAGAGTCGGTGTGGATTATTGCGGACCATTCAACGTCGTGTATCCACATCGTAAACGCCAGTCCGTTAAGTGTTTCGTAGCAGTGTTCGTGTGTTTAGTTACGAAAGCTATTCACTTAGAGTTAGTTGCTGATCTTACTACGCAGGCGTTTTTAGCAACTCTGAAACGGTTCGCAGCTCGACGAGGAAAACCTGATCTTATAATGTGCGAAAAATTTCGACGGTGCTAGGCGCGAACTAGATGAACTTCGACGTTTGTTCCTGGATCAGCAGTTTCAAAACAGTGTACAAAAACAGACAGCCAACGAGAGCATCGAATTTCGATTTATTCCAGCTCGTACACCGAATTTCGCAGGTTTGTGGGAGTCAGCAGTTAAATCCTTCAAAACCTTACTTAAACGTACAATGGGATCACACAGTTTAGTCTACGATGAGATGCAGACTGTGTTGGTGCAAATTGAAGCTATTCTAAATTCACGACCACTCACCCCTCTCAGTAACGATTCAGACGATTTCGAGGCATTGACTCCAGGTCATTTCCTGATTCAGCGTCCATTAGTGGCGATTCCTGAACCCAATTTATCTGAAATTCCGGAAAATCGACTATCAGCATGGCCAAAGATCCAAAATTACACTCAGGGAATTTGGAAGAAGTGGACGTTCCAATATTTATCAGAGTTACATAACAGAACGAAGTGGATGCAGCATAAAGAGAACGTAGCAGTCGGAACAATGGTAGTTCTGAAAGAAGAAAATTTACCTCCTCTGAAATGGTTGCCTCCGATTCAGGCAAGTCGTTTGGTTTTTTCTCATAACAGTTTGAAAAAGCATCCTCTCATATGTTCCAGAATCAAGTCATTATCATCACCAGTACGGACGAAGCAGATAGCATAGTCATCAGAAGAATCCTTTATGCTAAAATCAGCAAATGAAAGTCACGGTCAAGAGTGACAACACGACACCAGTGACGTCAGCACACCAGCAGCAGTATATCAAATAGAAAATGGATCAAGGTCATCATCATCATAACAGTATTACAATCAGCTGATCGATAAGCATACATATACATAGCGATCATATTATATATTAGTTGTAGCACAGTAGTCAGAGTTGATAGCTATAGTTATTGTTGAAATCAGAGAGATTTCAAGGCGGCCGGCTATGTTTCAGCGGAATTAGGATGCATACCATTTATCTTGAACAACCCTAGTATGTATAGATCGATATTAGATCTATCCTGTTTGCACACATCTCAGATTTCTACTTGTTTCACAATCTCTCTTATCAGGTAGTTTCTCCTAATCGAAAAGGCCTTTCAAATCAGTTCGATCAATCGCATGTGTAGTAGACACAAATAACTCAGTTCAAATAAATCACCGTCCAGTTCAGACGCCTTTTTCTCGGTTCAATAAAAACTGTGTTAATTAGTTAAAGTGCAGTGTCAGTTATTTCAAATTAAGTGCAAAAACACCAACGTAGAATTTGTATACGCACTGATGAACAGCACTGAAATGAAAATCTTATTTATATTCATTAGATTTGTCATATGAATCATACGCAGAATATAATTCATAGAAATTATATGGAAACTTAGAATCTTTATTTAATGTGTACGTCAAATCTAAATGGACATTATCATAATGAAAGTTATAAAAATATCCCATATAATTTATATGGAAATCCGATGAAAGTCGTGAATAGTTGTGTCCTCGATATTCAAACGCTTATCTCAATGTAATTTTAAATCGCTGACAAGACAGCTCATCCGCCTTCGTTCAAGGATAAGCGTTAACGAACCATGAAATATATATATCCGGTACATTTCATTACTCTATCTGTTTAGTAAGATTCATTTTTTTATTTTCAGTCTCGGGATCTCACTTCTCTTTCGCAAATATCATGAGGTGCTCCCTTACCGAATGGAATACTAGTACAGCTTGAATCCTCAAAGAAAAGTAGTAGTTGGCAATTATCTGCTATTCGCATGACCTCCATTGAAAGTTATATATATATATATATATATATATATATATATATATATATATATATATATATATATATATATATATATATATATATATATATATATATATATATATATAAATTTTATAAAACTAGTCATATAATATATGAACCTATATAAATAAATTCGAAGTGAATATAATATGCGCTTCATAAATTGTTCCAATGTATGTTGTGCGGATATCTAGTAATGGTTATAAGACGCGCCAATAAATTTGACTCAGACTGGAAATTTCATTCGTTATATGGAAATCTTGTAAAAATAACGTTAAGAAGAGTTTTATGTTTCATATCATTATCTCATATATTTGACATGATGTTGAACACATCTTGTAACTATTATTGGAAATGCTAATAGTGCAAAATCATTAGAATATCATATAATGTGAAAAAGAAAATTTAGCTCAGTGAGCGGCCAGTCTTCCGGGTTTCCAGAAAAAAACTGGTAGTTCTTTAGCCATTACATGTCTAGCCTCGGAAATATTTCATTCAATGGGTCCGCTGTCAGCGAACCCCTCTGTTCAGCACTATTTTGATTTAATTGACTAACCTATCGTGATTGATAATCATCGATTTCGGGTTGTGAAATGTGCGAAGTATTGATTATTTGAGACTGAGAAATAGGGTGGTTGACATGAGGGTACGCGGAAGTTTGATTGCCACCAACAGACGGATACGTTATTCTATTCTGACCAAAGATACATTGAGTTCCCAAGAACGAAGTGAATCTAGGAGCAGTTCTGTCAACTATCGGCTTAATTGTGCTTTCTGACCGACCAATGATACCTCCTAACGTTGGCTCTAAACTAAATTGCCCTAATGTGTTACCTGTCAACTCCCTTCTATGAACACCCTGATACCTATTTGGCTGCTTCAATCCAAAATACACAGCTGGTGTTTTTCTGGTTGTTGTCGTCACTCCATTGTCTCTTGAGTCAACCAACGGTGCCTGCTTCGTTACCTTGCTGAATGCACTCTGCGTAGCCACAACGCTTTCGTTGGCGTCGTCGTCATTTTCATCTAGTTCGATTGAACTTCGTAGTCGAAATGTTTCGGTAGTTATTTCCTCTTCCAACTGCAGCTCCTTAAGCTCAAGTGCTGCTTCTTCCTTTGCCCTAATCTGCTGGGCCATCAACACTTCCTCTTTGTGTCTACGTTGTTGATCCGCCGCTGAAGTTCCAAACGCTTCGCGGCAAGCGCTTTTTGTGCTTCAAGCTTCTCGAGCTCTAACCGCGCTTTCCTGGCCCGTGCATTACTTATTCCTGATAACGGTTTGCTTACAGCTTTGCTACAGGATTTGCTTGCCATCGGCACTTCGATAGTTGGTCTCTGACACTTTGGGCAATTAAAAACTCGATCCGGTTCGGCAATACTGTCATTTACTCCCACGCACTCGTAATGCCACCAGGATTGACATTGGCAACAACTCACCATCCGTTCATCGTCCGCCTCTGCGCAGGCTTGGCAGTTATCATTTTCATTTTGTGCGTTCTCGGACATCATACGTGTTTGCGATCCTGAACAATCTTTTTGATTTTGTTACAGACAAATCGAACAAAAACGAATCCTTTGAGCGTGATGACAATCAGCAGATTGGTCGCTAACTCTAATATTTGCGAACACGATGATATTTGCCCTTACAGTGGAATAACCTTTAAACCTGCACTAAATGAGACGATTCCAGTAATACAAGAAAAGGCGGGTGAGTAATGTCAGAGACATAACTGGATGTCGTGAATACGAAAAAACTGACTCGCTCCCATCACTTTTCCGAATATCAGTTAGTTGATTGATTGTATGAATTGTGCAAGCTTTCCTCTTTTTCACTAATAGAATTTGAAGCGATACACCTACATTAAAGTACAGATTAGTTACATTAAACAGCTACTATTCTACAACTATATATTCCAAACTTGAAACAATTCCTTTTTAATTTGCTAATATAGGAAGCTAGGTACAACAAATTTGTAGTTTTTTTTCATTATAGCTATGAAGTTCGAAGATATCTGATTCTTCTCGAGACAATTGCAATGGCCTGGTCTGAAATGTATCTACGATCTTCGGTATGCAAGAGTGATTCTAATAATAATAATAATAATAATAATAATAATAATAATAATAATAATAATAATAATAATAATAATAATAATAATAATAATAATAATAATAATAATAATAATAATAATAATAATAATAATAATAATAATAATAATAATAATAATAATAATAATAATAATAATAATAATAATAATAATAATAATAATAATAATAATAATAATAATAATAATAATAATAATAATAATAATAATAATAATAATAATAATAATAATAATAATAATAATAATAATAATAATAATAATAATAATAATAATAATAATAATAATAATAATAATAATAATAATAATAATAATAATAATAATAATAATAATAATAATAATAATAATAATAATAATAATAATAATAATAATAATAATAATAATAATAATAATAATAATAATAATAATAATAATAATAATAATAATAATAATAATAATAATAATAATAATAATAATAATAATAATAATAATAATAATAATAATAATAATAATAATAATAATAATAATAATAATAATAATAATAATAATAATAATAATAATAATAATAATAATAATAATAATAATAATAATAATAATAATAATAATAATAATAATAATAATAATAATAATAATAATAATAATAATAATAATAATAATAATAATAATAATAATAATAATAATAATAATAATAATAATAATAATAATAATAATAATAATAATAATAATAATAATAATAATAATAATAATAATAATAATAATAATAATAATAATAATAATAATAATAATAATAATAATAATAATAATAATAATAATAATAATAATAATAATAATAATAATAATAATAATAATAATAATAATAATAATAATAATAATAATAATAATAATAATAATAATAATAATAATAATAATAATAATAATAATAATAATAATAATAATAATAATAATAATAATAATAATAATAATAATAATAATAATAATAATAATAATAATAATAATAATAATAATAATAATAATAATAATAATAATAATAATAATAATAATAATAATAATAATAATAATAATAATAATAATAATAATAATAATAATAATAATAATAATAATAATAATAATAATAATAATAATAATAATAATAATAATAATAATAATAATAATAATAATAATAATAATAATAATAATAATAATAATAATAATAATAATAATAATAATAATAATAATAATAATAATAATAATAATAATAATAATAATAATAATAATAATAATAATAATAATAATAATAATAATAATAATAATAATAATAATAATAATAATAATAATAATAATAATAATAATAATAATAATAATAATAATAATAATAATAATAATAATAATAATAATAATAATAATAATAATAATAATAATAATAATAATAATAATAATAATAATAATAATAATAATAATAATAATAATAATAATAATAATAATAATAATAATAATAATAATAATAATAATAATAATAATAATAATAATAATAATAATAATAATAATAATAATAATAATAATAATAATAATAATAATAATAATAATAATAATAATAATAATAATAATAATAATAATAATAATAATAATAATAATAATAATAATAATAATAATAATAATAATAATAATAATAATAATAATAATAATAATAATAATAATAATAATAATAATAATAATAATAATAATAATAATAATAATAATAATAATAATAATAATAATAATAATAATAATAATAATAATAATAATAATAATAATAATAATAATAATAATAATAATAATAATAATAATAATAATAATAATAATAATAATAATAATAATAATAATAATAATAATAATAATAATAATAATAATAATAATAATAATAATAATAATAATAATAATAATAATAATAATAATAATAATAATAATAATAATAATAATAATAATAATAATAATAATAATAATAATAATAATAATAATAATAATAATAATAATAATAATAATAATAATAATAATAATAATAATAATAATAATAATAATAATAATAATAATAATAATAATAATAATAATAATAATAATAATAATAATAATAATAATAATAATAATAATAATAATAATAATAATAATAATAATAATAATAATAATAATAATAATAATAATAATAATAATAATAATAATAATAATAATAATAATAATAATAATAATAATAATAATAATAATAATAATAATAATAATAATAATAATAATAATAATAATAATAATAATAATAATAATAATAATAATAATAATAATAATAATAATAATAATAATAATAATAATAATAATAATAATAATAATAATAATAATAATAATAATAATAATAATAATAATAATAATAATAATAATAATAATAATAATAATAATAATAATAATAATAATAATAATAATAATAATAATAATAATAATAATAATAATAATAATAATAATAATAATAATAATAATAATAATAATAATAACAATAATAATAATAATAATAATAATAATAATAATAATAATAATAATAATAATAATAATAATAATAATAATAATAATAATAATAATAATAATAATAATAATAATAATAATAATAATAATAATAATAATAATAATAATAATAATAATAATAATAATAATAATAATAATAATGATATTACAGATTAATCTGTATATATGGCAACCCTGTTTCGCAAGGCATATTTTCACACGACCCCATACTAGTATAAAGATGTGTTCAACATTCGCTTTCGCATTGCCGTTCGTAATTGAATGTGTTAGTAATGGTACAAATCTGCTTTTCTACCTGTTTTCGGAGCCATCGTTCTGACGGTGTCTCGTACGTACAGATAGCTGCTTTAACCTAAATGACGCTATTTCTCAAATCACATTTCCTTTTATACGTGCTAGTAGTAGCGGTGGACGGACGTCCCCTTTGTTAGAATTCCTTTCCTATACGCAGAACGGGAAACAGTGAAACGATATAAAAGAGAGAGTTAGCAGAGCGGCAGCCAACCAATTCGTCATCTAACACTCGATGTGGATAGACGAATAACCTACTACGACTAATTTCGATTTTGTTTTATTTTTTATTCGCAGTTGTCTACCTACCCAAGCTATGGGTAAAAACCGCCATAGATCCGAGAAGGATCCAAAGGATGCTAAGCGTCTGAAGCCAAGTGATGTACAGGTAAACGACCGTTTGCTGAGTAAAAACCAATATGCTGAGCTGCCAGTAGATGTCGAAGAGGAACTGCAGAAGAAGGAAAAAATGCCGCCTTTCTACCTGAAGGGCTTCCCACCAACTCTACGCTCGGATTTCAACACACTGATCAGCAAAGGACTACAGGCAACAATCCGTTTATGTACTGAAGGCTACAAAATAACTGTTCCGGCTTTGAACCACTACAAAGGAGTGGAATGCTATCTGAAGCAGACAAAAGCGGAATACTTCACACATGATATTGCCGCCAACAAACCTATGAAGGTTGTACTTCGAGGACTACCCGACATGATGGAAGCCGAACTAAAGCAGGCACTGTCTGAGGCTGGACTAAAGCCTTTGATGGTATTTAAAATGAAGCGACATAATACGGACAAAAAGTTTAGAGATCAACTGTACCTGATTCATCTGGAGAAGGGCTCCATCACCATGAGTCAACTGAAAACGATTAAATCGTTATTTCACATAATCATCGAATGGCAAAAGTATAAACCGGTACATCGGGATGTCACACAGTGCACAAACTGTTTGAACTACGGCCATGGAGCGAGGAATTGCCACATGAAAAGTCGGTGCGGGAAATGTGCCGAACCACACAATACCAACGATTGCCTACTAGATGACATCGCTGTAAAATGTGTGAACTGTGATGGCGACCATCCATCTACTAGCAAATCGTGTCCCAAACGTGCTGAGTTCACAAAAATTCGACAACAGGCATCCCGTAAACAATCAACGCACAAGAATGTTCCACAGAAGGATGAAATAAATTTCCCACGGCTCCCACCGAAGAGGGATATTCCGAATTTGCCGCCACTTCCTCGCAGCAATCCAAAGACTTCAGCCTCTGGATCCCAAAAAGAATCTTCCTCAAGAATCCCTCCTGGATGGGGCAATAATCAACCACAAGCAAAGGATGACTCTGGTGATTTATTCTCTGCTGAACAACTGATCGTCATTTTTGAAACAATGACAACAAAACTACGAAACTGCAGAACGCGGTTAGATCAAATCAACGCCTTAGGCAAATTCATCATCGAATATGCAATATAATGAGTTGGTTATAGTAAATTGGAATGCTTGCTCACTCAGGAGCAAAACTGCTGAATTGTCCGACTTTCTTCAAGAGAAGAATGCCGATATTGCTATTTTAACTGAAACTCATCTTAAACCTGAAATTTCTATTTTTATTTCCAATTACAGGATTCACAGGCTCGCCAGGACAACTACCAGAGGAGGGGGAGTTGCCATTGCCGTTAAACGATCCATTCAGCACAGGCTTCTGTCAGCCTTTAAATTGCAACTCATAGAAGCCATCGGAATTGAGATTACAACGACGATGGGACCCATCATCATCATTGCAGCGTACTGCCCCAAACAAACCAATCTTCGAGATGGTACGTGTGCATCATTGAAGCGAGATCTGGCTATGCTCACTCGACGACAGAAAAAATTCATCATTGCTGGGGACCTGAACGCACGGCATGAGCTGTGGGGAAACAGAAGACAGAATCGAAACGGATTCGTACTTGCCGAAGATTACGAAGCTGGACAATACAACATCTTCGCTCCGGATCAACCAACGCGACTTTCCAGATCGGGAGTTCATTCCATTTTGGATATATTCATCAGCAACATCGCCATAGACAGCTCTCCGGTTGTCTTCAACGAGCTCTCTTCCGACCACTTTCCAGTAATATTGACGTTGGGATCTTCACCAGAAACAGTGCCTATTCAACCTCGGAGGAACTATTATCGCACCGATTGGGTCCAATTTCAACATATCGCCGACCAACTTATTAATATCGATTTGCCACTTGATTCCCCGATGGAAATCGATGCAGCCCTATCTTCCTTCCAGCATTCAATCACAGTCGCTCGTGATAGGACGGTTCCAGTACAACACATGCCGAGTTCCTCTCTTCAAATCGACAGTGTCACCAAGAAACTCATCCGACTTCGGAATATCTACCGGAGGCAGTATCAACGAACTGGCATTCTAGATAGGAAGACTACTTATAACAACTTAACTAGGATAATCCAGGAAAGGATATCTGAGCTTCGCAACAGGAACTTCCAGCAAAAGCTTCGAGTAATTCTCCCACATTCAAAGCCCTTCTGGTCCTTAACGAAGGTGCTTAAGAAAAAACCGAAGCCTATTCCTCCTCTGATGTCACCCCAGGACGCAGCTGAAGGAATACCTTTAATCACACCAGTAGAGAAGGCAAATGCGCTAGGCCAGCAGTTTGTGTGTTCTCACAATTTAGGACTTAACATTGTTAGTCCATATGAAAGAGCCGTTGCTGATAGCGTAGCTGAGGTTGACCAATCAGACAGCTTGGTTCCTGAGGAAAGTAGAGTCACTGCTAATGAGCTGATGGCTTTTGTGAAAAAATCCAAAAATATGAAGGCCCCCGGTTTCGACAACACATTCAACATTGAGCTGAAACATTTGAGTATTCGCTCATTTGTCTTCTTAGCTAAAATTTTTAACAGGTGCTGGGAGCTTGGTTACTTCCCTTCAATGTGGAAGTTAGCTAAAGTTATCCCAGTTTTGAAACCGGGGAAAGATCCTCCCTTTTCCAAGAGCTATCGGCCCATCAGCTTACTCTCTGCCCTATCCAAGCTGTTTGAAAAGTCAATACAAAGACGAATTCTTGCTTTTGCAGATGAACAGGATATATTTCTGGAAGAACAGTTTGGGTTCCGGAGAGGAAGATCCACCATCCACCAGCTCACAAAGGGTTAACAACGTCATCCAGCAAAACAAATCAGTGTCCAAAACGACTGCCATGGCAATATTGGATATTGAAAAGGCATTCGATAATGTGTGGCACGATGGCCTGGTGTTTAAACTGCATCGGTATAATTTTCCCATGTATCTTATTAAAATTATCAAAAATTATCTTGCAGATAGAGCATTCCAGGTTTCTCTGAATAATGCACTTTCAGAAAGATTTACTATTCCTGCTGGTGTACCCCAGGGAAGTATCCTAGGTCCCATTCTATACAACATTTTCACATCAGACATCCCACCTCTTCCAGGTGGTGGTGTTCTGTCACAATTTGCTGATGATACTGCCATTCTTTACAAAGGTCGTGTCATTAATGCTCTGAAAAATAAACTACAGACAGGTCTGGACGCTTTAACGGAATATTTTACAAGCTGGAAAATTGTGATCAATGCAGCAAAAACTCAGGTCATCTTGTTTCCACATTCAAGATCTCCAAAACTTGTTCCATCAGACGAATGCAGAATACGATTCGGTGATGAGGTCATTCAATGGTCCGATGAAGTTATCTATCTAGGACTCACCTTTGACAGACATCTGATATTCAGGTCACATGTTGACAAAATCGTGCAAAAATGCAGCATACTCATTAGGTCTCTGTATCCGCTGATTTGTAGAACATCTAAACTATGCCTGACGAATCAGATGGCTGTCTATAAACAAATCATCTACCCCGCAATTGAATACGCAATCCCTGTTTGGCGGGGCTGTGCACGAACACACAAACTTAGGCTTCAGCGCATTCAAAGTAAGATCTTAAAGATGATTCTAAATCTACCCCCTTGGACAAGAACTAGTGAAGTACATGAGATGGCCTCACTGGATATACTAGAACAAAAATTCGAACAATACTGCACGAAATTTGAAGAGAGGTGCTCAATCTCTGAAATACAAATAATTCAAAATTTGTACGTATTAGGTTAAGGATAGTTATAAGTAGGTAGACATTTTATAAATAATTAAAATAAATATTATGATTAAACATTAGTATGTAAAACAAGAGTAACTAAAACACCTAATATTAATAACGAATCGTATGAACAACAAAGATGAAAGGCCAAAGGGTCAAAACACTTGTACTGTAAAATGTTGATGTAATACACAAAAATAAGATTAATAAACAGATATTTATGCAAAAAAAAAGAAAAAATGAGCGGCAGCCAGTACTGAATTGGTCGTCGAGCTGTTAACTGCGTATTGTGGAATTTTTACGCAGAAACACGCACACAGGAGAAACAGTTAAGGGCAAGGCAAAGTCCCGCTTAACCGTGCTGATCTGAAGTGCCCAGTTGGCGGCAGAATCCATCGTTTGCCTCGGGAGGGGAACTACGCCGAGCGTGTCAATGCTGGTGCATCGGTCTATCTGGCGGCAGTGATGGAGTACTTGGTTGCCGAAGTGTTGGAATTGGCCGGTAACGCTGCCCGTGACAACGAAAACGAAAATCATCCCTCGCCATCTGCAGCTGGCCATCCGTTGAAAACCCGTCCTTTTCAGGATGACCACATCACTGTGATATTTAGAATTGCTTTAAGTTTAGCCAGTTCTGATACGCCTGAAAAGTAGAATGCGCAAATCAAGTGGAAACATTTGTTCTAACAATTTTTGTTTTCGGCCGCATACTAAAGTAATCGCGACAAAAATACATATTGATCTGTGGCAACTCTGTTTCGCACGGCATATTTGTATACTAGTATAAAGATGTGTTCAAAATCATCACTTTCGCTTTCGCATTGCCGTTCGTAATTGAATGTGTTAGTGACGGTGTAAATTATTTTAACTCCCATCTTGATGAATCTTTTGGTAGGAAATATTGAGATCTGAGATGGTTCTCGTGTGTGTCTTGTTTCGGCAAAGGGCCTTGCTGGACTTTTTGGCTGCCTTTTTCGGTGTCATTGTGCTGACGGTGTCTCGTGCATTCATATCGGGAAACAATCAGACGACAGGTCCTCGATGTTGCTGTCGTGTGTCTTGTTTCGGGAAGAGTTGCTCAGCAAATGGTAGGAAAAATGAACCATTCAACTTTTATATGGATGCTCTTGTATAGATACAGACATCTCGCGTTCTGATTGGCTGGTGCTGTCATAGGTTAAATCAAACAGGTTTTTCAATAGTGTACTATTGAAAAACTTCAATATTGTTGTAATACACGTTCAAGTTGAAGATTTTCGATTCTATTGGTAGTTAGATTATATAAATCCTTCTACAGATCACTGAGCTATGAGCTTTCAAAATACGAGAAAGGCAAACGCGCCTTATGAATTATCTTCTTTGATACTCGTTTATACCAAACATTTCAGAAAAGTTTAATTTTGAACTATTTGAGAATATGTCACACAACTGAAAGTTTTATCATAAAATTGTGATCATATTTCCGATTGCATGTAGCAAGAATTATGTTGATTCGTTAGATATAACAGGAGATATTCACGATCAAAAACTTATCACTCTCTCAGAGGGTGAATTTTGAAAAGGCGCCCCATAATAAAGTAAGTCGTATTCACGACAATATATCCGCTTACAAATTTATAAGCCGCCTAAACTATTACAACTGAATACTGAGTTCAATGCGAGCTCATCTAAATTGCCAAGTTATTTCCGCCTATATTGCTTGACATAACTCGCCACCTGATTCCGTCACCGCAACTGACATCAAACTTAAGTTATCGTTTTACACTTCATCCCAGGGGTGTTTCATGGAGGAATATTTCGAGAAGTGCTAACCGTAACACTTACGGAAAATAAAAGATACGGTCAAATAACTGGTCGAGACCGAACGGATAAAATATTAGAATCACTAAATATAAATCATTTAAAGAGAACAAATTTTATGGATATAGAGAAAATTATGGCATCTTATAGCGACGTATTCTATCTAAAGGGGGACAAATTAACTATCAACGATGCGGCAGTGTACGAAATTGAGACCACTTCCAATGTGCCTATCAACAAACGGCAATACAGAATTCCAGAAGCTTCGAAGAAGCATATTAATGAAGAAATTGAAGAAATACGTAAACAAGGTATCATAAGGCCTTGCAAAAGTCCGTGGAATGCATGTGTTCCCAAGAACGACGATGAATTTGGTAACAAGAAATACAGAATCGTGGTTGACTTCAGGGCTTTAAATTTCGTTCGGAACGTCAGTTTTGATATTACACTTAGTTGTAATATCAAAAAAGTGTTTTGCAAGTAGCATTAACTTTACGTCTGCCTAGCGGTTTATGTTGAACCGTCAGGTCGGAGGTAGCAGTTCAACATAAACTGCTACGCACTGATGAGTCTAAGACGAAACGTAAAATCAAATGAACTTTAAATTTAGTTACAAAGCCATTTGTATCCTCAATTCCACTAATTGACGAGATTCTAGATAATCTTGGAAACAGTTAATATTTTTCTACTTTGGATTTAAAATCAGGGTTTTACCAAGTACCAATTAACTCAAAATATGCAGCCAAGACAGCGTTTTCAACTCCAAAAGGGCACTTTGAATTCACAAGAATGCCTATGGGCTTGCCTAACAGCCCATCGGTGTTCCAAAGAATAATGAATACGGTACTTTATGAAATAGAAGGGGTTAAAGCAATCGTCTATCTGGATGATATAATTGTTTTCGGTGTTACCATCGAAGAACACAATGAAAACTCACGCAATGTTTTAGAGGCTCTCCGCCGACATAATCTAAAATCGAGCTAGGTAAATGCCAAATTTTAAAAAATGAAATTAAGTATTTAGAACACGTAATTGACAAAGAAGGAGTTCGTCCTATAGGGGACAATATAAAAACAATAAAAGAGATGGCGGCACTAAAAACAGTCAAGGTGTTCGGTCATTCTTAGCAACAGTAAATTCATACCTCACATAGCAGAGAAGCGTAAACCATTGAACGATTTCTTGTGAAAGAATGTTAAGTTTACTTGGACAGAAGAGTGTCAAAAATCGTTTGAGGAATCGCGAAATTTTTTTAACTTCTGACACACTGTTAGTTAGGCCGAACTATAAAGATACGTTCGGGATCACGACAGATGCGAGCGAGTACGCTATTGGAGCAGTACTCTCTAATGAAAAATGGATCGATAGGCCAATTTCATATGCAAGCAGAGGTCTAGTGCTGAAAGAAAGTACCATACGATTGAAAAAGAACTGTTAGCCATCGTATTGGCAGTGAACCGTTTTAAACATTTTATTTATAATCAGAGATTTACTGTATGTACTGATCATCGACCGCTGATTTCAATATGGCATTTAAAAGAAACTTCGCCTACCCTAACGCGTTTACGTCTGAAACTACAAGGATTGGAAATGGACATTCGCTACAAACGAGGTAAAGACATTGTTGTGGCAGATTTTTTATCGAGACTACCTGAGCAGGCCGAGTCCTTACAACTGATATAGGGTCACTAGACAACAGAAATGTCAACAGCAGCAGGAGAACAATGAACTTCCGAATTGGAAAGACGCGGAAAATAAAACAACTCCCCCAAAAAAACTTGAAGAGGAATCAGGCAGGTTTACGTTATTTAAAAATAAACAAAAGACGGAAGGAATTCGCACATGGACGGATTAGAAAACATCGAGTTAAAAGGGCAATGCACAAAAGAACATAATGAAAACATATGGGCATCAAACGTAAATAGAAAAATATGGCGAAATTGATGGTTATTAGTAGACAAGATCGAGAAGATGACAAAGATACATCAGAGGGAAAGTAATGCAATAGGTTACATTGTCAAAGAATATATACAATGGGGGAAAACATATGAAGAAGAATAAAAATTAGGGGAAAATACGAGATTCTAATGGTCCTAGATGAATTAACCAATCAAAAAAATTCAAATATATTATAAACATGGGAATCATGTCATACACAGCAATATCGAGCTGGTCAGAAGTATAAAAAAAAATGTGGAGAGGAAGATTATAGATGTGAGAAAAATGTGTTCTTGGGAGGAAGCTATAATGCTACAAATTAAAATGAATTTGGGAAAAGTTAAAATGCGTTAAAAAAAAGAAGAGTACATTACACAAGGGAGGTAAACATAATGGCATAGAATACGGAATTAATGTTAAAAAAAGGAGAATTTCAATGGTGGAATAAGATGGTTTATCATTCAATAACATAAAACTAACACTGAAAATACAATAAAAGAATACTTCGAACTAAAAAGAATATATGGATGAGATATAACGGATACGACAAGAAAAGATAAGACACAAGCGACAGACTAACGACTATCAAAATGACGCTGGCCAGCACATAATTTCAATATAATGTAAGCATTTATGCAAAGATCGTAGTATGAGATATTAAGTGTGTGTGGACAAGAGGATCGTGACCGCGGAATGAAAAAAAATAAGAGATGCGTACTATATGAATGAATTGAGGATTTCATAAGTGCAAATTACTCTCTCAAATTAAGATGTCGATAAAATACAGATACGACAATATGGACATGTAAAGGAACGAAAACACAATGAAAGAAATATACAACAAATAATGCAAATATTATATACCAAAGAATTCATGGGGGATTAAAAAAAATACATATATATGAAAACGTTGTCACTAACAAACTAATAATATTGGAATCCTCTAGAAACAGAGAGATAGGAATTGGCATCATAAAGGGGAATAGTTCGAAAACTAAACATAACAAGACAAAAAAATATTATTGATTGAAGACAACACATTCAGCACGGAATTAGAATTTACGTTACTTTGGGGGTTCCTGTTATTATTGGAAAAATATTAAAGTCCAGATTTGAGAAAGGAGAACAGGACCACACACCGGAAGAACTAGCTCAGGTAGTGGGGGAGAGGAATCGCGGCATGGATACTAGACAACCGACCAGTTTAGAAGCGATTCCAGTAATAGAACGGAAGGACGACTTCTGAAGCTTAGGAGGCGAGGATGGTAAGACACCATTAAAATGAATACGGCATAAAAGCTAGTTGCGAGATATTTTAGAAAAGGGTTAGAAAAGAGTCATAATAACCTGCAACAAGCGTTCGCATGCCGCAACTTTAATAACAATTTAACAGACAGACGGGTAGTCTGCCTGCATCTGCTGGTTAAAAAAAGGTACGAGGTACCTCAACGAAAAAAAACATAAACATGAAAACTTCCCTGTTAAAGGTAATTCAGTCGAGATAACATATAGACGAATAACTATATCGACAGATACACTTAAATACACACTTAAATTTTTTAGCTTAGTCTCGGCAAAAAAATGCCGAGATTCGCATAGCTGAGGAATCAGTAATCATCTCGGCAAAAATTAAAATTACTGAACTTCTCGGCACTCTCAAATTTGACAAACGTCAAATATTGCCGAAATCGTCAGCAGAAGATTTACTGTTTGTTCAGTTAAACTTTCACTGAGTATTCAGTAACGCAATGAAAAAAAAAGACAAACGAAAAAATAAATTACTGAATCATCAGTAATTAAAAAGTTAACCGATTAATTTAGTTCGTGATTTGTCATCATTATAAACAGGCCGTTTGGGATCAAAAATTTATTTTATTTACACTTAAAGTAGACTTACAAATTTGTTGCGGTAGTGCTAAAAGGCCTCTACCAGGAAACAAGTGGCATAAAATATTTAACAAAATTGTCGGAAGGCTCTCATTCAATACCGAATACTGTATAAGCCATGCAAAGATCATTAAATGTTGACAGTATTCCTGGTCCCGCGGGAATTACAACATCTTTCCAAATTAGAGAGCAGTCTTCTTTGCCAAATTCCTCAGACATCACTTCTAATAGCGACGAAATAAAATAAAATGAAAATAAAAATAGGTTTTTATATATTTAGTTAACTTCCAAAAATTCCATGATAATTTCACGACAATATAAATAAGCGATAGAAGTTGCTTTCTATATAAAAAAGAATGTGTTGAAATCGTACTTACTGAATAGATCGTAGGTTCTTACGTCTTCCTTACTAAGAGTTTCTAAAATATCCATTTTTTCACCAGAAAATTTGACCAGAAAATAACCGCGCAATGCGAAGCGAAAATGTAACGCGGCAAGAAATGACAGCTGGTGTACTGAATTTCGGCAAAAGCTAGCGCATATTCCGAAATCTCGGCAAACGTAACTGCTGATGTCGGCATATCTGTTGTTTACTGATAAATTCAGCAAGCAATTATGATAAATTCAGTAAGCAATTATTTACTGATAAATTCAGCAAGCATTTTACCGAAGTATCAGTGATTGTATTTAACGAAGTTCAGAAACATGCGTATTGATTACTGAGTAATTAGCAAAGTTAGGTATTGCCGATCAGTTTCGGCATTTTATTATGCCGAGCTCAAGAAATGGTTTTAAGTGTGTTAAAAAAAACATAGATTCAAATAATAGATAGAACAAGTATGATAACGAAAAAAACCTGTTTTAATCCACCTAGTGCTGTAATGATGCCCTTCTCATATCAATCATACTATCATATATAATACTGTGGTATTCTTCAAAATAATTTTCTTCGATACTTAAAAGAATAATTGAAATCGATTTGTTTGACCGTCTACTGATAAAAACTATAAATTGAAAAAGATTTGAGGTCGATTTAGAAATTTTTTTAAGGTATTTCCCCATTTTCAGTGATGGTATACAATTTTTAACCCACTTTACCCTATATTTCTGGATCCGGAAGTCGGATCCGCATAAAATTCAGGAATTACGTATGGGACCACAGGACCTTTCATTTGAATTTAAGTTTGTGAAAATCGGTCGCGCCAGCTATGAGAAAAGTTAGAACACATATTTTATTTTTTTTTGCACATTTTACCCCATAACTCTCGAACTGGAAGTCGGATCCAAATAATATTCAGGAATTTTGTATGGGACCTAAAGACCTTTCATTTGAATCTAAGTTTGTGAAAATCGGTTCAGCCATCTCTGAGAAAAGTTAGTGCACTTATTTTCACAATTTTTTGCACATTTTACCCCATAATTCAGGAATTTTGTATGGGACCTAAAGACCTTTCATTTGAATCTAAGTTTGTGAAAATCGGTTCAGCCATCTCCGAGAAAAGTTAGTGCAAAAAAACGTTACATACACACATACGCACATACACACACACATACACACAGACATTTTGCGTACTCGACGAACTGAATCGAATGGTATATAACACTCGGCCCTCCGGGCCTCGGTTCAAAAGTCGGTTTTCACAGTGATTGCATAACCTTTCTATATGAGAAAGGCAAAAATACGATACACAAAAATATGACAATGGAAAAAGAATATGATGCACAACGCGATTATTAAAAAACTGTTTTAATCCACCTAGTGGTGTAATGATGCCTTTCTCATGTATATAATATTGTGGCATTCTATTCAAAATTTCTCATACGGAATAAAACAGTGCTTTGATTGAGTAAGTCATCCTTAAGAAAACGAAATGGGTTCACTATTATATGCACTTCCGGCACCGGAACCCGAGAACCGGTATAATCCAAGTCGGTTCGTACGACCACCAACTAAAATGACGTACAAACTCTTCTAGTATGCACTCTAGATTACGATTAAAATGTTTGTTGCATCCGAAAATATTTTAGGTGACGGTGTACAATTTTGAACACACAATACCCTATAATTATATATGACCACTATTTCCGGTACTTCCGGAACCAGGATAGCCGGAATCGGTTTGTTTAGTTGCCTACTGATAATGACTGATAATCGATTTGTGTAGTTTTGAGACCAGTTTAGAAATTTTTTTACGTTTTTTGTTTCGCCGATTCAAGTGACGGTGTACAATATGTAACACACTTTACCCTATAACTACGGAACCAGAAGTCGGATCCGGATGAAATTCAGGAATTCCGTATGGGACCACGTGTCGGTATCCTCTGCATCGAATGGAGGGTAACTACTCTTAGCGATCATTGTAGCGGCTTCGGCTAGTGTTTCACTTTTAACGCGGTTATCGGAATCGCCATCTTCTTTTATGTCAGCGTTCATCACTTCAGTACCGCTAGATTTAAATCGGTCAAAAACTAATAACGGATTTGCGCGTTTAACTGATACAATTCGACGTACGGTATAACAGCGTATATTCGCGTGTTAAAATTTTTAATCGAGCGTCGTGGTCACCACCTCTTGGTTTCGATGAAGAAATACGCGGACACGTCTGAATAGATTGAGATCAAATTTATTACTACTATGTACAAAAGATTATCGTTAAGATGCTTGTTTGAACGCGAGTGAGTGAGATACAATGACGAGTGTGTCAATACAATTGATAAGCATGTGTGATCAGTGCTAGGGTTTTCTAGGGTGATGTACCTGTTGACATCACAGATACAACAAATAATGCAAATATTATATACCAAAGAATTCATGGGGGATTAAAAAAAATACATATATATGAAAACGTTGTCACTAACAAACTAATAATATTGGAATCCTCTAGAAACAGAGAGATAGGAATTGGCATCATAAGTTCGAAAACTAAACATAACAAGACAAAAAAATATTATTGATTGAAGACAACACATTCAGCACGGAATTAGAATTTACGTTACTTTGTGGGTTCCTGTTGTTATTGGAAAAATATTAAAGTCCAGATTTGAGTCTATTTTCAGAAAGGAGAACAGGACCACACGCCGGAAGAACTAGCTCAGGTAGTGGGGGAGAGGAATCGCGGCATGATACTAGACAACCGATTAGTTTAGAAGCGATTCCAGTAATAGAACGGAAGGACGACTTCTGAAGCTAAGGAGGCGAGGATGGTAAGACACCATTAAAATGAATACGGCATAGAAGCTAGTTGCGAGATATTTTAGAAAAGGTTTAGAAAAAGAGTCATGATAACCTGCAACAAGCGTTCGCATGCCGCAACTTTAATAACAATTTTACAGACAGACGGGTAGTCTGCCTGCATCTGCGGGTTAAAAAAAGGTACGAGGTACCTCAACGAAAAAAACATAAACATGAAAACTTCCCTGTTAAAGGTAATTCAGTTGAGATAACATATAGACGAATAACTTTATCGACAGATACACTTAAATACACACTTAAATTTTTTAGCTTAGTCTCGGCAAAAAAATGCCGAGTTTCGCACAGCTGAGGAATCAGTAATCATCTCGGCAAAAATTAAAATTACTGAACTTCTCGGCACCCTCAAATTTGACAAACGTCAAATATTGCCGAAATCGTCAGCAGAAGATTTACTGTTTGTTCAGTTAAACTTTCACTGAGTATTCAGTAACGGAATGAAAAAAAAGAAAAACGAAAAAATAAATTACTGAATCATCAGTAATTAAAAAGTTAACCGATTAATTTAGTTCGTGATTTTTTTTTCCATAAATACGTTTATTTCATAGGCAATGTACATAAGTTTTTCTTCGCCGTGGCATCCACAATACATAGTAGTTTAAACCTAATACATTTCGAATATCATATTAGCATGTTGGTACTCATTAGTTAATCTAAACTCTGTTTTTAACAAGCGAGTTGCTATTTTAAATTACATTATATAAAATACATTTATTTTGTACATGATCTTATAACTATTTCAGGATTGTTTGTATCAGTTCACCACTTATATTCAATATCCTATAGTTGGCTATTGGTTGAATCAAATAAAATTTAAATTGGAACTCCAATGGATTTAATGAAATGATAAAGAAGTTTCATGTATGGAAGGTCACGACAAGCAAGAATGTCGCGAACTGGGACATTGGATAGTCTACCTTGGGTACGCAAGGAATTTATTAGTTGAGATCTGACATCACGAAACTCCACGCATGTCCAAACAACATGGTCAATATCGCGGTAACCTTCGCCGCAAGCACAATGATTAGTCTCGGAAAGTCCAATTCGAAGGAGATGTGCATCTAACGTGTAGTGATTGGACATGAGTCTGGACATCACACGAATGAAATCTCTACTCACATCCAGTCCCCTGAAACATGCCTTTGTCGATATTTTAGGAATAATTGAGTGCATCCACCGACCCAGATCATCTTTATCCCAAGAAGCTTGCCAGCTGGCAAGTGTTCTTTGGCGAGACGCGCTATAGAATTCGTTGAAAGCAATCGGTCTCTCATAAATTTCACCCTCAATAGCACCACGTTTGGCTAAAATATCGGCTCTTTCATTGCCTGGAATGGAGCAATGAGTCGGAACCCAAACTATTGTGATTTGATAATTATTATTCAATATGACGTTCAGGCACTGTTTTATTTTGGCCAAGAAAAAAGGTTCATTTTTGCAAGCGGCGTTTGAGCGAATAGCTTCAATTGCACTTAGACTATCTGTGAAAAGAAAATAATGGTTTGGAGATAATGTGACGATTACACTCAAGCTATAATGAACTGCTGCTAACTCTGCTATATAAACAGATGCAGGTTCTTGAAGCCTCAATGAGACCGAAACATTATTGTTGAATATACCAAACCCAGTAGCCTCTTCAATTCGTGATCCGTCCGTGTAAAATATTTTCTCGGAGTCAATATGCCTGAACTTACTTGTAAATATTTTTGGGATTTCCATCGAGCGTAGGTGTTCCGGGATTCCACGCACTTCGCGCTGCATGGATGTGTCGAAAAATAAAGTTGAGTCAGGGACATTTAGGAGGCTGACACGGATAGGAATATATCTTGAAGGGTTGATTTCCTGTGACATATGGTTAAAATATACTGTCATGAATCTTGTTTGAGATTGAAGCTCAACTAGCCTTTCGAAGTTATTAATAACCAGGGGATTCAGTACCTCACATCTTATTAGCAGTCGCGATGAAAGCTCCCAAAAACGATCTTTCAATGGAAGAACTCCCGCCAGAACTTCAAGACTCATTGTATGTGTCGAATGCATGCACCCTAAAGCGATTCGCAAACAACGATACTGAATTCGTTCCAGTTTAATAATATGAGAGTTTGCAGCGGAACGAAAGCAAACGCATCCATATTCCATCACTGAAAGTATCGTTGTCTGATACAATTTTATTAGATCTTCCGGATGAGCACCTCACCAAGATCCTGTTATTGTTCGAAGAAAATTTACTCTTTGTTGGCATTTTGTTATCAGAAACCTAATGTGTCCTCCCCACGTGCATTTGGAATCAAACCACACCCCAAGGTATTTGAAAGTCAAAACCTGTTGGATCATTCTTCCCATCATATGAAGCTGAAGCTGCGCGGGATCATGCTTTCTTGAAAAGACGACCAGCTCTGTTTTCTCCGCAGAGAATTCGATCCCCAGATGAACAGCCCAAACGGACAAGTTATCTAAGGTATCTTGCAATGGTTTTTGCAGATCAATAGCTTTGGGTCCAGTAACTGAAACTACGCCATCATCTGCCAATTGTCTTAGTGTACATGGGGTTACTAGACAGCTGTCAATGTCATTCACGTAAAAATTATAAAGGAGCGGACTGAGGCATGAGCCTTGCGGTAGACCCATGTAGCTAATTCTGAATGTTGCCAAATCGCCATGTGAAAAATGCATGCGTTTCTCTGACAAAAGGTTGTGCAAATAATTATTTATAACCGGTGGAAGTCCATGTTTGTGGAGCTTGTCAGAAAGAACATCTATGGAAACTGAATCAAATGCTCCTTTAATGTCTAAAAATACAGATGCCATTTGTTGCTTTTGAGCGAAGGCAATTTGGATGTCAGACGAAAGTAATGCAAGGCAATCATTCGTCCCTTTATTTCTACGGAAGCCAAACTGAGTATCTGACAACAAACCGTTCGTCTCGACCCAAGTGTCGAGACGTCGTAGAATAATTTTTTCGAGCAATTTTCGGATGCAGGACAACATCGCAATGGGTCTATATGAGTTGTGATTGGAAGCTGGTTTCCCCGGCTTTTGAATGGCGATAACTTTCACTTGCCTCCAGTCAGGTGGAACAATATTTTGCTCAAGAAATTCCAACAAACGTCTTTTTGCGAGGTCGGGCAGATTCTTCACCAAGTTGAATTTAATTCTGTCCAACCCAGGAGCGTTATTGTTACAAGACATGAGTGCTATGGAAAAATCCATCATTGAAAAGGGGCTATCAATGGAACCATTATTTGGAAAAGATTCCCTTATAATGCTATGCGTAGGAACAGAATCTGGACAAACTTTCCTCGCAAAATCAAATATCCATCGGTTCGAGTATTCCTCACTCTCATTTCCTACGCTACGATTCCTCATTCGTCTGGCCGTATTCCAAAGAGTGCTCATTGAGGTTTCTCTTGACAAACCTTCGACAAAATGTCTCAAATAGCTACATTTCTTGGCCCGAAGTATGCTCTTGTACTTGGTTTCTAAAGTCAAGAAATTTTCAAAATTCTGAGGAGTTCCTCCTCCTCGTTTTAAAAACGTCTTGATAGCATTTTGTTTCGCGTGCTTAGCATCTGAACACTCTTTGTCCCACCAAGGGTTTGGAGGCCTTCTGTTAGACGATGGACCAAGAAATCGTTTGGTTTGGGCTTGTTCTGCGGCCTCCAGAATCGAACAAACGAGGAAGTCATATTCTTCAAGTGGGGGGATCTCTTTCATTGAAGTTAAGACACTTGAAATATTACTTTGGTATTTAATCCAGTCAATATTTTTTGTCAAATCATATGGAATATTAACTGAATTAGCAATGCCTTTGTTACTGCTAATTGAGATGATGATTGGTAAATGATCGCTACCATGTAAATCAGGAAATACTTTCCAGGTGCAATCTAGTCGAATTGAAGTCGAGCAAAGAGATAAATCTAATGCACTTGGACGTGCAGGAGGTCTTGGGATCCGTGTCATGCTACCCATATTTAGTACCGTCATGCTAAAATTGTCGCAAATATTATATATTAGAGATGATCTGCTATCATTGTAAACGGAACCCCACATCATTCCGTGCGAATTGAAATCTCCTAAAATCAAACGTGGAGCAGGAAGGGCTTCGACAATTTCATTAAGCTGTCGTTGTCCAACTTGAGCTCTTGGAGGAATATATACCGAAGCAATGCAAATGTCCTTTCCTTTAATGTTTATTTGACAAGCAACAACTTCTATACTAGAAGTCGAAGGAATGTTTAATCTATAAAAGGAATAACATTTCTTAATTCCTAAAAGCACTCCACCATACGGGGAGTCTCTATCGAGACGTATAATGTTAAAGTTATTAAAATTTAAGGCTGTGTTTGATGTAAGCCATGTTTCGCACAAAGCAAATACATCACATTTTTGACTATACAACAAAACTTTAAATGAATCAAGTTTTGGCATGATGCTTCAACAATTCCACTGCAGGACAGTGATTGAATCATTTGCGGCGGATGATAAATTATCCATCAAATGATACAAAACCTGAAAGAGCTGGCCATTGAGCTGATAACTGTTTCAAAAAAGTTCTAGCTATTGGAAGGAATGCTGTTATGATGGTCTTTAGAGGTTCAGAAATATTGAATGCAGCGAAAATCCATTCTACAATTTCCGAAAATTTCAGTAATCCTGTTGGTGAATGTGAAATAGAGCCCACTGGATTATTGTTTTTTCTTGAGCTAGTTCCTGGATTGGTTTGTGAATTTGACAAACCAGGAAGCACAGTTTTTGGTTTTAAATTTGGCTTTTTAGCTTTAACACGGAAATCTTTTTTTGAAGGTGTAATTTTAGGTGTCTTTTTTGGTATTTTATGGTTTGGTCCTCTTAACAGACCCTTGAGGAGTGACAAACGAGGTATCTTCACTATTTCCGTCAGAGTCCGATTCCTCTGGCTCCGCAAGATTTGAAAAACCGTTTTCGGTTTCCAAAGGGGAGACATGTATGACCGTTTTAAGCATTTCTGCATATGTGCGCTTAGACCGTGCTTTTAAAGAAAGCTTCATTTTGTCTTTACGCAGCTTAAATGCAGCGCACACTGAAAGATCATCATGAGGACTTTCCCCATAATAAACACATTTTTCAACATCTTTATCGCAAAGATTATCCTTATGAGGCCCTTGACATTTTATACATTTGGACTTATTACTACAGTAAGTAGCTGTATGTCCGAATTTTTTACAGTTCGTGCAATTCATAACATGCGGTACGAAAAGCCGAACAGGAAGACGAATTTCATCGATATAAACATGGCTAGGCAATGCAGATCCGGCAAATGTTACGCGAAACGAATCTGAGGGACGATAAGACTTTTTTCCATCGACAATAGATGCTGAGTACAATTGTTTGCACTCGAGTATCTTAACTCCCTCAAGCATGGAGTTTTTAAAACGGCCAACTCCATTTTTAAGTAAATCATCTGCTGTCAGACTTGCTTCAGTCACAACATCGTCAATTTCTACCTCCTTCGATGGAATGTAAACTCGATATTCAATAGCAAATAATTAGCAGGTTACAATATCGTTGCCTGTTTTAAGTCGTTAACAACAACTCGAATTTTATCTCTATTAACCTTACAGATTTCTTTCACTTCAGAGAAATGTGATGTCAAATCCTTTGTAATTTGCATCAAGTTTAAAATCTTTTCTTTTTTTCGAAGATAGACTATCCACGGCCCAGTCGACGACACGACCTGCCACTCTCCTATCAAAACTGTATCGCAAATTTAACTACCCCTCAGTAACTGGTAATGTCAAAATGAAATTATCTGAAAAACTATTAAAACTAGCAACACAAGTTGATCAATTATTAGTTTTTAATAACAGTTACCAAAACCTTGGTTACTGCATGTTGAAGACTTGAAGAAAGTAAACAAAACAAACTGCCTCGAGAGGAAGATCCTTATTTCGCGGCAAGTTGCAAATTCTGCATCATCATCACGCGTTAGATTAGTAGATCGATTAGCTCAGCTAGGGCTCGAGCATACGAAAAATTTCTTGTAATACCAGCGCAATCAGGTTGCCGTATGCGACCAAGAACTTTTGTATTAGGTACTGCGTTGTTGGTATGACGCAACGTTTCAATATCCACCGATGCTAGTTAAATAGTTTAACGTAATCAGACATAGATCTATGACGGCTCTCCGCTATGTACACGAGTTACAAAATGGTAACAAACTTTGCAATCATTAAATTCGTCAGTGCGAAACGTTTTATCAGTCCAATCTCCAAAATTTAGTAACGGAATATGAATGATATAGCTGAGTCGATCTGGTATATCAGTACTATTGTACGAAATGCAAGAAACTCATTTGCAGCAAATCAAAGATATTAAATATTTGAACTTTATTTTTTAATCCATGCAAAATTCGCACTTCATATGCAGGTACGAATATATTTATAAACTAATTGTTCAACTCTCGTTGCTAATCAGTGTACATGTTGTAAAACAATACGCCGTCATATTTTGAACAGTCGAGAAACTCCTCTACATCTACTCTCAGTGATTTTAAGTTCTTCGCAAAACGGATGGTAAAATTTGATGAATATGAATGACATTTGAAAAGCTCGGATATCAACTTTCTTAGGATATGGAATCTGATCGTAAAACAAGTTTCCTTCAAATAATTTGATAATCGATTCTCAAGCAGAGAATGTACAGTAGATTTGCCATTGTGCTTCCAGTTCCGGTCGCCGTAAATCCACGAAGAACGTTGTACCATTAGCTTGATAGTATCTTACATTTTTTTAATTTGTTCCAATACATAATAAACTGTTGAACCTGGCTCTGGTACAGGATAATTCTGTAATTCGGAATAAATTAATTCAGTAAGCCAAATTTTATTAATCGTGCCTAGTGTATTGTGAAAGCGTCTAACTTCGTCATATTTAATAATTCCATTTCAGCGTTGCAAACATGGGCATCTGTTTGTATTTTAGAAATAAATGTTAAACGAGAGCCGGGCAGTTATATTCCCCTAGGGGGGCCATTTCACGGCCGATGGTTTGCAGGGCCTCGTACAGCTTTCACAATCTAGATTTCTTCACAATAATTGTGAGTTTTTTAATTTGGATCTGATGGCACAAAATTTGAATTAATAAAACTTTTTCTACATTTTTTCAAATGGTTTGTTTATTTACTATGGGGCACCGTGGAAACTGCTCGTAGCAACAGTGTTGCGCAAGACGATTATTTTTATAATTATCAAGGGGTCGCTATATTAGTGGTAACTGGCGGTAAATCACTCACGAACATTTTTTATTACTATCTTCCTTCGGAGTGCCTGGTCGTGTCATCGGCCCAGTGGTACCCTGTGGATAATGTTTAGCCCTCGGAGTATTTAAACTTTTACTAGTATCCGGAATCGGATTCGGATGATCTTCCATGAGATCATCCATTACATTAATTTTTTTTGTAAATTAATAATACCGAAATAAAAACTTATGTTAAGAAAATTTCAGATATAAGAAATAAAAAATAAATTTAATTAAATCTACCTTGTAGCTGATGTCTCTGTTCCTTTATCGTGAAGAACGACGTGAAGCTCTTCCAACGATTTCCAATTGGCAGTCTTCTGCTGTTTCCAATTGGCAGTCTTCTGTCGTTTACTGCTATCTCAGTTGCTCTGCCGTCGTTGTGGACACCACTGCACTTGCTGTGCTGCCTGTACCTGACCCCAGGTACAGTGCTTTTGCTCTTGGTGGCGATCAAATGCGATGCTTGCAGTGTAGCACCTCGCGATATATGCCGTCTCTTTTGGTCCTACGCAGCGTAAAAATTCTGGTACCTGGTAGATCAGCACTGGGTTGCTTTAGCACCTCTGTGCCTTTGCACCCCTTCGTCTTCGCACCTTTATGCGATGGCACCTCTGTGACTCGTCACTTCTATGCTCTCGCACCTCTGTGTCTCTACACCTCTGTGCGTATTAACGGGATGGCCTTCGTTGCTAGCTATCCAGTCGGGAAACGCCCCGAATATTGCGTTTGCTATGGGCAGTTTAACTACCTGAAGCTTAGAATTGTCTCGGTAGCAGCCGTTAACTCACGAGCCAGTACAATCGAAACACAACCTCTTCGCTTGAATGGTTTTTACTGAATGACACAGTTCGTGATTTGTCATCATTATAAACAGGCCGTTTGGGATCAAAAATTTATTTTATTTACACTTAAAGTAGACTTACAAATTTGTTGCGGTAGTGCTAAAAGGCCTCTACCTGGAAACAAGTGGCATAAAATATTTAAAAAAAATTGTCGAAAGGCTCTCATTCAATACCGAATACTGTATAAGCCATGCAAAGATCATTAAATGTTGACAGTATTCCTGGTCCCGCGGGAATTACAACATCTTTCCAAATTAGAGAGCAGTCTTCTTTGCCAAATTCCTCAGACATCACTTCTAATAGCGACGAAATAAAATAAAATGAAAATAAAAATAAGGTTTTTATATATTGAGTTAACTTCCAAAAATTCCATGATAATTTCACGACAATATAAATAAGCAATAGAAGTTGTTTTCTATATAAAAAAGAATGTGTTGAAATCGTACTTACTGAATAGATCGTAGGTTCTTACGTCTTCCTTACTAACGTTTCTGAAATATCCATTTTTTTACTAGAAAATTTGACCAGAAAATAACCGCGCAATGCGAAGCGAAAATGTAACGCGGCAAGAAATGACAGCTGGCGTACTGAATTTCGGCAAAAGCTAGCGCATATTCCGAAATCTCGGCAAACGTAACTGCTGATGTCGGCATATCTGTTGTTTACTGATAAATTCAGCAAGCAATTATGCCAAATTTCGGCAAAATGAAGCATTTTACCGAAGTATCAGTGAATGTATTTAACGAAGTTCAGAAACATGCGTATTGATTACTGAGTAATCAGCAAAGTTAGGTATTGCCGATCAGTTTCGGCATTTTATTATGCCGAGCTCAAGAAATGGTTTTAAGTGTGTACATCAAAGTTAAAAAAGGCGGGTGGGTAATGTCAGAGACATAACTGGATGTCGTGAATACGAAAACAACTGACATGTTCCTTAACACTTCCGAATATCCATTAGTTGATCAATTGTATGAACTATGCAAACATTCCCCATTTTCACATTTTTCGCAAAAACAAAGAAGGCTTCACTTGATCTCGATTACTGTGAATTTCACACAGCGAAATCAAGATGTTCTAGATTTACACTAAATCGATTTACGAAGAAGAAATCCTAATAGTTCTTTGGAAAACTTTTAGAGCCATTAGAACGGCTGATTTTGTGTGATGCTCTCCAGCGTTGTCCTCTTTTCGTTGTTTTTTCACCAATGCAAACAACTGGCAGCTGTAACGTAATCGCTCTTGTCGGAAGCGAAACTAGCTTTGTAAACGACACACAATACATCTGCTCGCAGTGGCGCTAGAATCCAAACTGATCCAATTTTTGTTAGGAGTTTTCTTTATCCGTGATTTCGTCTGTAGCTTTTTCACTAATGGGCGGTCCTAACGGCTATAAAAAAAGCAGCATATAGCATTTTTACGTCGATTATTTCATTTTGGATTTGCATTTCATTGCAAGAAACTGTCAGGATGCTGTACGGGATTCATTTCTGCCTTTCAGATAGACCAAACTGTAGAACTCACTACGATATTAAGCACTGTTCGGAACATTTTTCTCGAACGATTTGTTGTACAGCAGTTCTCTTCCTCAGAACGCGTTCTGATTGGCTGGTAGTCACATGGGTCAAATGAGACAGGTTTTTCAATAGTGAACTACTGAAATAGTTCATTGCTGTTGCTATACACGTTTAAGTTGAAAAATTTCGATTCTATTGGTAGTTAGATTATATAAATGCTTTCACAGATCACGAGAAAGGCAAACGCGTCTTATGAATTATCCTCCTTGATACTCGTATATACCAAACATTTCAGGAGAGTTTAATTTTGAATTATTTGAGATTATGTCACACAACTAAAAAAATTATCATAAAATTGTGATCATATTTTCGATGGTATGTAGCAAAATTTATGTTGATTCGTTAGATACAAAAAGAGATATTCACGATCAAAAACTTATCACTCTCTCAGAGTGTAAATTTTGAAAAGGCGCCCCATATTAAAGTAAGTCGACAAAAAAACAACATAGATTCAACTAATAGATAGAACAAGTATGATAACGAAAAAAAATACGATACACAAAAATATGACAATGGAAAAAGAATATGATGCACAACGCGATTTTAAAAAAAAAACAGTTTTAATCCACCTAGTGGTGTAATGATGCCTTTCTCATGTATATAATATTGTGGCATTCTATTCAAAATTTCTCATACGGAATAAAACAGTGCTTTGATTGAGTAAGTCATCCTTAAGAAAACGAAATGGGTTCACTATTATATGCACTTCCGGCACCGGAACCCGAGAACCGGTATAATCAAAGTCGGTTCGTACGACCACCAACTAAAATGACGTACAAACTCTTCTAGTATGCACTCTAGATTACGATTAAAATGTTTGTTGCATCCGAAAATATTTTAGGTGACGGTGTACAATTTTGAACACACAATACCCTATAATTAAGGAACCGAAAGTCGGATCCGGATGAAATTCAGGAATTCCGTATAGGACCACGAGACCTTTCATTTGAATCTAAGTTTGTGGAAATCGGTCAAACAATCACTAAGAAAAGTGAGTGAGATCCATTTTGGTATATATGACCACTATTTCCGGTACTTCCGGAACTGGATAGCGGGAACCAGGATGGCCGGAATCAGTTTGTTTAGTTGCCTACTGATTATAGCTATCGATTTGTGTAGTTTTGAGACCAGTGTTGAAAATTTTTTACGTTTTTTTTCGCTGGTTTAAGTGACGGTGTACAATATGTAACACACTTTACCCTATAACTCCGGAACCGGAAGTCGGATCCGGATGAAATTCAGGAATTTAGTATGGGACCACGAGACCTTTCATTTAAATCTAAGTTTGTCAAAATCGGTTCAGCCATCTCCGAGAAAACCTAGTGAGATTATTTGACACATACACACACATACACACACACACACAGAGAGAGAGAGAGAGAGAGAGAGAGAGAGAGAGAGATTGCTCAGCTCGATGAACTGAGTCGAATGGTATATAACACTTGGACAATTTTCACTAGTCGGTTTTTCAAGTGATTGCAAAACCTTTCTATATGAGAAAGGCAAACTAACGTATATAATAATACTAACAATCATAGAATAGAAAATTGGTTACATTATAGGCACAGAATAATACAAAATGACTAGAAGTTTTTTTTCTGGAGTCATAAACTGTGTGTGGGTCCGAAAATAGTCGTCGCAGAAGGAAGGATGTCGGTAGCTTAGCCAAGCTACCTAAGAAAAGGAGATGGTGTGATCGGATGCGGTAGCAGGTTGAAGACAATGGGAACCGTGGAACCACCAAGATGTCAGAAGGAAGAACAGCAGAGTTGAAAAAATTCGAGGCAGGAAATTTACGAAAGGCAATGCTAATGGCAATGCTACAAATTGCTACATCAACTAGTACAACTGATAACAAAACAAGAAGGAAGTAAACGCAGTCAACACAGTTAAAGATGACTTGCGTGGGTATGCCACAACGTTACAAATTGCTACTTCACATTTAAGTCAGTGAGCATCGCCAAGCTCAACTGAATACCATAAACAAACATATGAAAATCAAAGTTTATTAATACGTGGAAAACTAAAAAACACTACGAAGAAAATAACCACGAAATCAAATGAAATACATAAAATCTGCTAGAAGCTTCAGCACATTGTACCCAACAAAGAAGTTTCATCAATTCTTTTTTCGGAACAAAGATGACTAAAACTCAAATGGACCAACGATCAATTCTAAACTATACTCAATGAAGCGAATGAATCATCAACGAGAAGCTCTAATACGAATCACCAACACAGAAGAACGAGCCATTAGGAATGAAAACGACACGGTACCCAGAGTCCGAGACTAGCAACCGTTCGATCACCCCACAGATAAAGCAACAATAGAAGCATAAAATGGAACAGGATGGCGTCAGAGAAGAACACATATACGAGGACCACCGTAAGGTTAGGAAATTTAATTTGCGTATAGCCAAAACGAAAACAAAACAAAAAAAAACATATGTAAAGAAGTCCGGCAATAGTAGTTATAAATACAGAAATTTGTGATCCAGCTACAAACCTCAATGTTATAAGCCGACGCATTCGACTTGATGTTTGCCCTTCAGGTAACACCAAGCTCAGTAAGTAAGGGGACATGCAGCGCCCTCAGCAAATTTTCCCTTCAATTTACTAGTACTGTAGAAAAAATGGAAGTTGTGAAGGAAACTCTCATATCAGCGTAGCCTCAACCTTCATGTATAAACTTTGTTATAGAAGCATGCACATTTTTGAGCATTAGTCATCGCAACGATGTTTAAGAAACATTGTTATAAAACCATAGACAGTTCCGAGCATTAGTCAGGGTAGATTGTTGTAGAAAACAATGTTATTTTCACGGACACTGGTCACTGCCTCTGGCATAGTGACAGTGGCCTCGGCTTTCGGTAGAACTTCGGGAGAAAGTCGGATGAACTTTCTACTTAAAATCACAAGCTCGGCTTGTACTAAAATCTTCGCGCTTCACCCGAAAGTAAATGTTAGGAGCTCAAAACCCATAGTTGAGAAGAGTTAGGAGCCAGTCAGTTTTAGAAAGTTTGCGGAAAATATCCGTTAGTCTCGGGCGTCGGCCCGTAGACAAGTCAGTTAGTCGGTTCCAAATAGTTGACGGTAAATAGCCGTTAGTAGTGAGTCAGTCTCTAGTCATTAATCCGAGTTGTTGCACAGCTGATTAGTTCCGAAACGCCTACGTGATACGCGATAACCGATCGTGACTAGCGGGTTAAACAAAGTAACAATCACGACAAGCGGTCGAAACTTGACTAAAACAAGCAAATTTGATTTAATCACGCGCGAGTGTTCTGAATTTTAGACTTGCAGCTTTGTTTAGTTATCTGTGTTCTCATCTCACCAGAAACGAAAAGTGCATCTCACCAGAAACGAAAAATGTATCTTATCAGAAACGAAAAGTGCATCTCACCAGCAGCGAACAAGACAATCAATTAACTTCTGCTGTAGGTAGATTAAGGTAAAAACTGAACGAAAAGTGTATAATTTCCGGTATTAAATTGATAAAAAAGGTGGGTAGGTAATGTCAGTGACATAACTGGATGTCGTGAATACGAAAACAACTGACATGTTCCTTAACACTTCCGAATATCAATTAGTTGATTAATTGTATGAATTATGCAAGCATTCCCCTTTTCCACATTTTTGGCAAAAACAAAGAATGCTTCACTTGATCTCGATTACTGTGAATTTCACACAGCGAAAAATGCACAAATCTAATCAAACAGTTCTACATTTGCACTAAACTGAGGATTTTTACCTTCGATTTGTGACGAAGAAATCCTAATAGTTCTTTAGCAAACTTTTAGAGCCATTGGAACGACTGATTTTGCATGATGCTCTCCACCATTGTCCCATTTTCGTTGCTTTTCCATCAATACAAACGACTAGCAGCTGTGACGTTATCGCTCTTGTCGGAAGCGAAACTAGCTATGCAAACGACACACAATACATCTGCTCGCAGTGGCTATAGAATCAGAACTGATCCAATTTTTGTTAAGAGCTTTCTTTTTACGTGATTTCGTTTGCAGCTTTTTCACTAATGGTCTGTCCTAACGGCTATAAAAATAGCAGCATATAATATTTTAAAGTCGATTATTTCATTTCGAATTTGCATTTCATTGAAAGAAACTATCAGGATGCTGTACGGGATTCATTCGTGCCTTTCAGAAGGACCAAATTGTGGAACTCACTATGATATTAACGATTTGTTGTACAGCAGCAGATATTTTGTTCTCTTTCTCAGAACACGTTCTGATTGGCTGGTTTGACATGGATCAAATAAGACGGGTTTTCCAATAGTGTACTATTGAAATACTTCAATGCTGTTGCTATATACGTTTAAGTTGCAAAATTTCGATTCTATTGGTGGTTAGATTATATAAATCCCTTCACAGATCACTGAGCTATGAGCTTTCAAAATACGAGAAAGGCAAACGCGCCTTATGAATTATCCTCTTTGATAATCGTTTATACCAAACATTTAAGAAAAGTTTAATTTTGAATTGTTTGAGATTATGTCACACAACTGAAAATTTTATCATAAAATTGTGATCATATTTCCGATGGCGTGTAGCAAAAATTATGTTGATTCGTTAGATACAACAAGAGATATTCACGATCAAAAACTTATCACTCTCTCAGAGGGTAAATTTTGAAAAGGCGCCCCATAGTAAAGTAAGTCGTATTCACGACAAAATTTGCAAGAATGTAACCAAATAGAAGTGAAGAAATACAGAAAAAAAAGGTTTATTGACAAAGAGAGTTACGATTTTCCGTATAGAACAAAAGAAACACCCCTTTCGCTTTTTCCTCCCGCCGCCGCTTGGCCGGGAAACGTTTGCATTAAGTTTGAGAAAATCGGTTTAGCCATCTCCGAGAAAAGATAGTGCAAAAAAGCTACATACACACTAACGCACATACACACAGCCATTTTGCGTACTCGACAAACTGAGTCGAATGATATATGACACTTGGCCCTCCGGCCCTCGGTTCAAAAATTGATTCTCAAAGGTGATTGCATAACCTTACTTTATGATAAAGGAGAGAAATTAAAATAAATTGAATCTGCCTTGTTGCTGTTGTCTCTATTCCTCTGTCGTAAAAAAGGACGTGAAGCTCACCCAACGATTTCCAATTTTCAGTCTTTGGTATCGTTTTCTGTTATCTCCGTTGCTTTGCCGTCGTGGTCACTACTGAAAATTGGGTACTGCCTGTACCTGGCCCCTGGCTATTGCTCTTGTTGGCGATCAAATGTGATGCTTGCAGTGTAGCACAACACGATATGTATCATCTCTTTCGATCCTACGCAGCGTACAAATTCTGATACCTGGTAGATCAGCATTCGGTTGCCTTAGCACCTCTGTGCCTTTGCATCCCTTCGTCTTCGCACCTTTATGCGATGGCACTTCTGTGACTCGACACTTCTATGTGTTCGCACCTTTGTGTCTCTACACCTCTGTGCGTATGAACGGGATAGCCTTCGTTACTAGCTTCCCAGTCGGGAAACGCCCCGAATATTAACTGTGCTATTAGCACCAGCAGTTTAACTAATTGCAGCCTAGAGTATCAGCCGTTAACTCACGAGCCAGTATAATCGAAACACAACCTAAATGGTCTTTGTAGTTTGTGGAAGATGAGTAATGAGTCAAAAACCGTCTGAAAATAGAGTAGTAGAACAAAATTACTTTTTCAGTCGATTCTTGTACATTTTATATTTTTTGTGTCTCTGAAAGTGAGTCGGTCTTTGTTTTCACTAATTTGTATGGGTCTTTGTCCTTCATCTATGGCTTGATATTCTAACGTATTTTGTTTCTTCAGGTTTAGGTGGGGTTTGCTTATTTTCGTACTTCTTTTCATGTCATTATTTGTTTTGTAGCTGTTTCGTTTTGACTGCGGATTGAAAATTGTCTGTCATCTCTTGTAATTATTCTACGTACGTTCTTCGTTACTGGTCTCGTGTTGTGGGTTTATGTTTATTTCATTTGTCTTTATTCTTGAGAGTGCATCCGGTTTATAAATTAACTCGTAGTCGTATCCTTCAAGCTCGACTTTACCTCTGAAAATGCGTTTGTTCGTGTTTGGAAGTGAGTAAGTTAGCGGTTGGTGACCTGTTATTAGTTTTAATTTCCTCCCACCGAGATAATGCTCGAAATGTTTGACTGCCCAATACATTGGTAGAAACTCTTTTTCAGTTGATGAATATTTTTCTTCTGGCCTGTTTAAAGTTCTTGACGCATAAGCTACTGGACGGTCTTTTCCGATAGGTCCTTGAGAAAGGTACGGCTCCTATCGCAAAGTCGCTTACATCAGTAGTCACGTCAAAATTTTTAGAGAAGTCTGGATGAATCAGCACTGGGTCACTTATGTTTCTGGTGTAATGATAAATTTTTGGTCTTTCTGTAGTAAAGCAGTGGTTTTAAAAATCTAGCAAAGTCTATTACGAACCTCCGATAATATCAAAATATTCCAACAAATTGTCTCACTTCTTTTTCTGTTTTTGGCAGTGATCAATTTTTTATTGTTTCGATTTTATCTTGATTAAGGCTCACGCCATCTTCAGATATTGTATGTCCTAGGAATTGTATTTATTTGCCAAAAAATTTGCATTTTTCATGTTGTATTTTCAAACTAGCTTCTTTTAATTTTCTCAATTTTTTTCAGGTCGAATTAATGTTGCACTAGAGACGGTAAAAATACAATAATGTCGTCCATATATACCAGACAACATATTCCTAATTCTTCTCAACCAAGTTTTTCAACCCAAATGGCATACGTTAAACTTGTATTTTCCAGAGTTTACGGAAAATGCCGCCATTTGATGAAAACCTGATGCAAAATCTATAGAAGAAAAGGAATTTGTTCTTCCAACTTCTTAAGCTTATCAAATCTATGAAATGTATAACATGTAATGTACTGACTCGATGTAAAAACTCCTCCTTCCCTATAAATCCCTCACCTTATACTTCTCAACCACCCCCAAATCCCGACCCCAAACTGTTACAAACCCGGTGAACGACCAGAATTAGGTTAAAACCGGGAATAAATAAACGATATAATAATAATAATTCTTCCAACTTAATTAATATATCGGTCATCTCCGGTATAAGATATCTATCGCTGATTGTTTTAGCCTTTCTCTATAGAAAGGTATTAAAATTGCTGGAAAAACCGACTTTCGAATGAAACCTTGGAGACCCATAGCGTTATATACCATTCGGCTCAGATCAACGAGATCGGAAAATGTCTGTGGGTGTGAACTTTTCAAAAATATTTTTACCGCTCAATTTTCTCAGAGATGGCTGAACAAACTTAGACTCCTATGGAAGCTACTCTTGGGTCATCGATCAGGATTAAAGATCAAATTGACGTGACTTCTGGCTCCGGAGATATAATGGTATAAGTGACGTAACCGACAAAACGTGTTGTTTTTTAACCGCTCAAATTTATCGGAGATGGCTTAACCGATTTTAACAAGTCCATGCCCGTTTGGAAGCTATTGTTAGGCCATTGATCCAGTTTGAAGATCAAATGGCTGTGACTTTGGTTCCGGAAATATGATGATATAAGTGACGTAACCGACAAAACGCGTTGTTATTTTTACGTTTTTAAGAGATGGCTGAACCGATTTTAACAAGCTTAGGTTCGTTTGAAAGCTACTATTGAGCCATTGATTAAGTTTGAAGATAAAATGACGGCAACTTCTGTTTCCGGAGATATAATGGTATAAGTGACGCAACCGACAAAACACTTTTTTTTACCACTCTTATATATAAGGGTGCCAATATTTTTGGATCACCTCTAATTTCGTTGATCGCTAGTACTCAAAAGTTTAAGCACCCTCGAAATAAGTCCCCATGCAAAATTTGAACTGAATCGGACATGGGTAAGCGGCGGTTAAGGTTTGAAAATGTTCGATCTTGAAAAAGTACCATACATGAAATCTCCGAAATCGAAAATTTTTTTTGATGCCAAAGTCTCAAAATTGCACGAAACGCGAGATTTAGTTTCATCTTGATATTTTTTTAATCGACTTTTTGTGAAATCTTGAGAATTTTTTTTGTCCCAGAAAGTCGATTTTTTCAAAAACAATTATTTTAGAGATTACACTCAATCTCGATTCATTCAATTCTAAAACTTTTGGCAAAAATTTTTTTTTTCGGAAATATCAATTTTCTAAATCGACCTCAAATCTTCTCCAATTCATAGTTTTCATCAGTAGACGGTCAAACAAACCGATTTTGGTTATTCTTTTAAGAATCGTAGAAAATTCTTCTGAAGAAAATAACAGTATTATATATGATAGTATGATTGATATGAGAAAGGCATCATTACACCACTAGGTGGATTAAAGCAGGTTTTATAGATTAGCATCACTCTTCTCATATAAATGGGCAACGCATATGTCAAGCGCTTTGTTCGAAAAATGATGCCGAGCATGTGACATAAACACTGAAGCATGCTTTTGTGAACTACTCGAATCAATCTGAATTAATTGGTTTAAAAAATGAGCCATAATTAGTGTCAGAAATTGTTTTATAAAATGATTAAAAAAATCATGAGACTAATTTGAAGAAAGAGAAAGGCATTGTACCACTACTAGGTGGATTAAAATATATTTTTCCGTTCAGTTTACGGTAGTCTTTTACCAAACGAAACTTTTTTCTCTGAAGAATCTGGTTTCTTGGGTGCTATGCAAACTGGTGACGTATATGGAGAGATAGATTTTCTTACGATGCCATCTTTCAAGAGTTTGTCCACTTATTGTCTTACTACATCTTCAATTGCTTTAGGGTATCTATTAGATTTAGTGTGGATTGGTATGTTGTCGGTAGTTCTGATTTTGTGTTTATTTTGTGAGTGAAAGTAAAGTTGTTCTCGTCACAGTACAAAACTTCCCTGTTTTTATAAATTTCTTCTCTAAGAGCTGTCTTTTCTACTTCGTTTAAGTGCTCGTCTCTTGTTTTGTACTTCATCGTCGTGTCTTTTAGAGGGATTTTTTCGATTACATAATAGTCATTTCCTAGTTCAAGTTCGTTGAAATTAGTTTCGACCGATCTTTTGTCTGTATTTTTTCGAATTGCTAAGATTACCTTTCCGAACCATCTTTCCTCACGGGTATCTGGATGAGTTGGAATTTGTGTTCGGATAAATTCAAATTTTGTTCTCCTGAGAACATTTTTTTTCATTTTATTTAATTTTTTACCTATTTTTAAGGTATTGGTGGATGTATTAAGTGTAACTTTAATTTCGCATGACTACTCGTAACCGATAAGGCCATCATAAAATTTATGGAAGTTGAACATGTAAAATTTCAATTTTTTTTCTGATTTGTGAAATATCAGTTGATGCTGATATGTCAATCGTATATTGGCCTTTGATATTTGTTACTGTAGAATGTGGTTCATCTTTACAATCTTCAATGTTGGCGTGAGTCGGAGAGATATAGTTTTTGTTCGTCCATGTGTCGACTAAAAACCCTTCAAGGTCATTATGGAAATATATGGTATACAGCTATTCTGGCTCATCATTTGTGTTGATTCCTTCATTGAGCAATCGGACTATTCTGAGATCAAATATTCGTCATCCTCGGAATCGAGCGTGGTGTCTCTGGTGTTTTTGTTTTGACATTCTTGTTCTGGTTCATCATCGGAGTCGAATTCTCTGTCTATTTGTTTTTGTTCGTGGTTGTTTAGATGTATTTTAGGAACTTGAATTCGCATGGATATGTCCTAGTCATTTGGTGAACGGTTCTTGAATTTACCTGATGGGGTCTTATCTGGCTGTTTAACGTAAAAGTGTGATTGAATACAACTTCAATCTTCTTTAATCTACTCCCACGTTGTAAGGTAACCGGAAACTATCAAGATTGCTTCTCCCGTAATTCTGTTTTTTGAACTGCGGGCTATTTGTCCATAATATATACTTTTTTTTCCTCCTCGACAAGTTGTAGTGTTTGTTCGGTGACTTGCACCCAGGCTAAGACTTCCTTCTTATTACCGCCAAAATTAGGAATATTCCTGATCGTTGTAGTGTATCGCTGAAGAATGGGTCATGTGTCATGGATCTCTTTGCTCTTCAAAAAATTTATCGTTTATATTAGTTGAGCTTGGTTTTCGATCAGTCGTTTGAAATGTTCGATCAGCTCTTGCGTGTCAATTTTTTCTACCATAATTCTGTTTATGTCAAACTTTGCACCAATTTTTGGAATTTTATTTTTTTAATATCACTGGCATTAATTACCAGTGATGTGCTCTGGAATTGGTTTTTGTAAATTTTAAACTTCTAGATACATGGAGTTCAGTTAATAATAATATACCCTCACTTTTTGCCTGAAGGTTACTTTCAGCAGGGAGTCTGGTCGTAGAGTGCGTAGCGACTATGGAATGAGGCTCCAAATGGCGTGATCGATCCTTTCTGGTATCCCCGAATTCGGCATTTGCTGCTGGGATATCAGTATCTTCCGTATTCCTCGTCGAACGTAGAATCGTACCACTTTTCTTGATGATAAAAATGTTCTTAGATACGAACTACTTTATTATGGGGCGCCTTTTCAAAATCTACCCTGTACAAGAATGGGCAGAACTTTATCTCGAATATCTCTTGATGTACTTAACCCAACAACATATTTTTTTCTACAAGCTCTCGGAAGTATGATCAGGAATTTGTGATTAAATTTTCAACAGCGTGAGATAACCATACCTAACTAAAAAACAACGTTTTCCAAAGGTTTTGGAAATAATGAGGAAAATTCATCACGCTTGCTTGCACCCGAACGACGGTTTTGAGGTAGTCAGGCACACATCAGTTTCGATTATCTAGTGAACGAGTATAAAAGGTAAACTTTGATCGAAAATCATTCATTGCTTCTAGTGCTTCAGAAGGGATTAGATGTCGAGATGAGATTCTCCCACCAACATTAGTAATAACAAAACAAGTAAAAAGTATAACCTCAAAAATACAGGTCGCAGAGCCAGTTTCCCTTCAAAGAAGATCGATTGCATCCTGCTGCTGGTCTTTGCATTGGAGAAAAATACAACGAAAAATGGACAAGAATGAGAAACATTACGCAAAATTAATCCTTCTAATGGCTCCAAATGTTACTTAAAAAACTATAAAGATTCCTTCTTTGCACATCGAAAAATAATACCATAAGTGTAATCCAAACCTAGGATAATTTGATAAGTTTTGTTCATCTTTCGCAGTACAAAATTCACAACTGTGTAATATTTTAGAGAATTACACATTTTGGCCCTTCTGGATGCCAGAAATTAATCAAGTACAGCCTTTCGAAAGTTTCTTTCACTAAAATATTCAAATCCGAAATAAAATAATCGACATCAATAATAGTATACCTAAAGAATTATGCAAAATTTCACTTCGCTATACAGTATACGGCCCAATTTTCAACCAGTTGTACATTGTAGTAGTACTTTATGCTGATTTACTATATAAAATGCATAGCACCGACTCAGAAACCATTCATTTTGAATTTGACTGTCGTTGTCAATGTGTTAATTATGGCACGATCGAGGCATCTTCTAGCGAAATAAAATGCTTGCTACTGCAACCGGAAGAAGCACGAGACTCTTACGGAACACATATCAGTATCGCACCCACGGACAACAGGTCAGCCTGGAAATAGATGACGGAAGTCAGCGGTATCCATCGGAAATCGAACTCAACTCTCCATCACGAACGCCTTTATGAAAGATATTTTTCAGAATCACCATTATTATATCACAAAGTTATACTGGTTATGTTCTAATATTTAATTGTGTGTTAGAATTTTTAATGTTACTAGTCTGTACTTTAGTTTAGATGTATCGATTAAAATTTTAGTAGTGAAAAGCGGAAAGCTTGCACAATGCACACAATCGACCAACTAATTGATATTCGTAAGTATAAAGAAGAGTGTGAGTTTTATTCGTATTCAAGACATCCGGTTATGTCGCTGACATTACACACCCACCTTTTTCTACTTCGATTTAACCATTTCACTTCTAACTGAGCCAAATATGCCGTCTTCTAAATTTTCCATATGTAACAAAATGAAGTATGATCAAAACCCATTCAAGATAACATAAGGTGAAAAACCTTTAGAAATTCAGTTTTCGCAATGACTGAGCGGAAATATATATTGCAGAAGCCAAGTGAAAGAAAAACTAACAGAAAAGATGAATTTTTGGAAAAAGACACGCTCAGATACAGGACTCGAATCTGCGTTCTTATGCATTCCATGCACGGAACGACCGAAATTAGCTCTGTGCCTAATTCGTATTACTGTTTTTGAATTAGTTGATTTTAACAACAAAATTTCCAAAATAACTATGAAATTAGTTAAAATTGAGAATTTACTTTGCTGGAAAAAACTTTTACTTTTAGAGAATTTGTTTAGTTGGCGAATATCCTGGACAAAAACCAGCAATATTACAATCCAACACGAAATTCTCATTGACAACTAATTTGTTATTAAAATCAGAAAATTTGTTTCTATTTATCTATCACCATCATTATTCAAGTACAGCACAAAGAACACAAAACTGAAATTGGTTTAATTAACAAGTTTATTAGCCAAAAACCCATGAGAAGTGTCAAAGCAAAACAATCCATTAAAAAGCTAAAAAGGACAGTCTTGTTGAAACTGCTTGCAAATTGTTTTGATGTTTTTCGCATGTGTTACGATGTATCCATATATAAATTTCTGATTCGATTTGTAAAAATGACGAAAAACCCTTAGTGGAAAGTTTATTCAGAATTTGTGCGCATTTGAAGCGATTGTGCGAAATAATGTTTTTACGCGGAATAGTGAAGTGAGTTTCGAATGTTGCACTCTAATTGTATATGTCAAATGATGTTTTTTGTATCTTCCAATTTTCCGGGCAACGCCGTCCGGTGTACTACTTGTATTCGGTTTTTGTTTTCCGAGTGCTCAAAGTTTTCAGTAAGAGAGACGATTTCGTGAAGTCGATTGAAGAAAACAGCGATTTAGAAGTAAAATTTTCAAAAAGAAGTTTATGTTTCGCTTATGTCTTTTGCTCCAATACAACATCGTATTTATACCTGCCAATAGAGAAAAATATTTTTCGGTAGTAGTGTGCCATTTAGTGGCTAGTAGTCATTACGGTGTTAACGTTTTTTTCGATGACAGTGCGCCACATAGCTGCAAATTGCAGAAGCCAATTCAACCATTTATGTTGGTTGAAAACAACGTTTTATTTCTCTAATTCAACTAAAAAATTAGTTGAATGGAAATGAAGTGTGCCTTAGCTAAGAAATGACAGCACGTTGAATTGGTGAATTCAACTAAAAAAATAGCCATTTCAACAAATATTTTATTATTATTAAGGGAATCAGAAATAAAAAATCAAAATTAGCAAAAGTAAGATTTTATTAGTTGTCTCAAAAAATAACTAACTAAAATCAAAAAATCAACTAATTTTTTCGCCAAAATACTGATTTCGGCCTTTCCGTGTGCATACGCGCTACCATTTCGCCACTCTGATTTTGCTTTAGCCACTCTAAAACTCGAAACAGACATAGTAGCAACGTACATCGAACATGGTCTACATCCTGGCCGTCACCCGACCGATACCATACATCCAAACATCTTCTCTGTCCATCAAACACTAGTCCTCTCGCTTTATACCTATTTCTCCGATCAAGCATTGAGTAGGAGAGTGTATTTATAATCGCTTGTCACCTTCTTTTAATGGTGCCAGTCGCTGGCTGGACATCATCAGCGACAGACCCCTATGAAGGTTGTATTGATTGTCTGCCCTTTCCTACCAGAAGCAGATTGTTACGGAAAATCAAACCGCAATTGTTTTTAACGATTTATTAATTTTAGTTTGACGTAAAGCCGCCATGACTAAATTCAGTTTTTGCAATGACTGAGCGGAAATATATATTGGAGAAGCCAAGTGAAAAAAAACTAACAGAAAAAATGAATTTTTGAAATAAGATACGCTCAGAGACAGGACTCGAACCTGCGTTCTTATGCATTCCGTGCATACGCGCTACCATTTCGCCACTCTGATCTTGATTTAGCCACTCTAATGCTTATGACAGACATGTGATATCGGTATCACTGTACACCATGAAATCACATGTCTGTCACCCTGAATCACTATGGTATCACGCGAGCATCATGATACATCATGGTGATTTCCGTACTACGGTCATTCATCGTTGTACTGCGCAAAATCACATTACTGTTTACTGCTATCAGCGCCATTGGCGAGCGATGGTGAACTCATGAAACAATATTTCCTTCTTCTGAGCATCAAATAATAAACAACCATCGTCATATTTTGAAAAAAATCTCGGTAGAATGCTAACAAGCAGCATAAAACTTATATATTTTGTATCATATTTTCAAAAAGCAGTCAAACCAAGAAATATTCATTAATTTGGTGAAGTTTTGAAATACAAATAAGGAAAACAATTTATTCATATTTGTACAAAAAATCAGCACTATTGAGTAATTGTTTTCTATTCAATAACAAGTAAGATTATTGTTGAAATGGATTTAGAAACATAATGATTCATTTTTGAAAGCACATTTTGTACGATAAATATCCAATACATGAATAAACCAATTGTGTAATAAACCTGTTTATTGATGACCTATCGAAATTCCATTTATAACATTGGTCCCCTATATTCACTTCTGGAAACTCTAAATCTTCTTATTACTTCGTCTTGTGTCATCGGGTTGAATGCCGTTCGATGGAAAGAAAACTGGTTTTTAAATTGTTTAGAAAGAGTCTTATTTTGGGTATGAATAGAGAGAACAGTGAATCATGTCTTTCAGTGTGAGTAAATTGAAGCAGAACACGTACCAAGTTACATATTCAATTTAAGAAATACTTGTAATAGTTTTCAGTGTTACTTCATAAATATAGCATAACAATTTTAAACTTCTCAAAACCCTAATAAAACCATTATCAGATTATATTCCAGTGTAGTAGACCGTTTTTCATAAGATTTCTGAAGCACTTTGCTATTATATAATAGCATCAAACCTATGTCAAATCTATTTCGGAATGATTTAAAATTCAAGAAGGTTTTAAATCAGTTTTATGATAAACATAATCCTTTTTAAAGCTTGCTTCATTTAGAATTGGAACAAACTTTTGCTCATATTGTGGCGCTCCTGGTGGACGGATTTGGAAGCTCTTGGCGCCCACGTGTCGGGAATTTTGTCAGCTTCACGTATGATTTTTGACATTCTGAAAATCGAATGTACTTTGTAAACAATCAACATGGAAGCCGAAAGAAGGAAAAAAATTGTGCACAGTTATTTGGAAAATCCATTGTGGTCTGCATCTAGGCTAGCTAAACAGCTGAAATTGCCCAGAAATACCGTATGGCGCGTTATCAAACGGTATAAGAAAACATTGACGACGATTCGGAAGTCTCAAGACGATTAAGAGGAATCCTAATCTGTCGGACCGTGATTTGGCCAGAAAATTCGGTGCTGCCCATAGTACCGTGAGGAGAACTCGACTTCGGGAAGGAATCAAGTCGTATCGAGCTAGCAAACAGCCAAATCGGACCATGAAACAGAATAGTGTGGTCAAAATTCGTGCTCGGAAACTATATGACCACGTGCTGACCAAGTTCAACGGGTGTCTTCTGATGGACGATGAAACCTGTGTCAAGGCTGACTTCGGTCAAATCCCAGGTCAAAAATTTTACTTGGCAACGGCTCGGGGGGATGTTCCAGCCAAATTTAAATTTGTTTTTGCCGACAAATTTGCAAGAAAATTTATGATTTGGCCGGGCATTTGCAGCTGCGGCAAAAAAACGAAAGTTTTCGTTACAAATAAGACAATGACATCGGAACTATACCAAAAAGAGTGTCTCCAAAAACGAATTTTGCCGTTCATTCGATCCCACGACCATCCTGTAATGTTTTGGCCAGATTTGGCAAGCTGTCATTACAGCAAAGCCGTTTAAGAATGGTATGCAGAGAAAGTGGTCCAGTTTGTTCCGAAAAACCTTAACCCACTCAACTGCCCCAGTTCCACCCTATTGAGAAATACTAGGCAATCATGAAGAGGAGACTCAAGGCAAAGTGAAACGTTGTCAAAAACATCAATCATATGACGACCTGGTGGAATAAGATAGCTAAAACGATGGTCGAAGAAGGTGTGCGCCGCCTACTGAGCCGTGTTACAGGGAAAATTCGAGAATCCCTTCAAAACCGTGACGAATAATTTTATCCGTATTTTTTCTTAAAAGTATGAAGAAAACGCTACATTTGTATAAAAAAAGATCTAGAATACAATAATAAATAACTGAAATACATGCAATTGTCTTTGTTCCAATTCTATTTGAAGCAAGCTTTATGAAAATTTCGTGATGAATAAACTGTTACGTTGACAGAATTTTTCTGAAATATGTGTGTGCCATGCCGTTTCTGATGGTTACATACTAATAATATCTTAGATTTATTTACTATTTTGAGACTCAATCTCAATAGTTTATGAGCTCTTATTTTTATCGTGAATATGCATGTGAAAAAGGAATTATGACTGAACACCTTGAAATTTATGCGGATTTAGCAAAAGTCGGTAAGATTTACAAACAAAATTTAGTGATTCATCACCATTTTGGTAGAAATCAGCGTCGTTGCAAAAAAATAGTGTTCGTGTTCCGAAAATTAGTTCTAAAAGCCTTTCATATTTCCTCCATTCTATATTTATATTTGTTTTTTTTTATCAGTGAATGTTACGGTAGCACATCAAAATTATGAAAATCTAATTTTCTCTAATGCTAATTACATTTAAACAATGAAGGAAAAAATTCTGTGTCCCAGAACAAAGGTGTCAAAAACGTACCTTAAAATCATAAAATTTGATATGAGTGATACTGTCATCTAATGAACAATCACACACAAATCGTTTAATAGCTAAGACAGAGCGACAAGATTATATCTGTCATAAATAAGTTGCTAGTAATAATCTTCAAACCACATAAATTTTTGGTTTCTATATTATCGATCATCGGAGCTGGGAAATTAAGCTAAATTTTGAGTTTTTTCGTTTCACAGTACATTCATTCTGTGCGCAAAACATGTCTGTCACCTCATCGTTGTACGCGTACAACGTTGTACAGAAATCATTGTACGGAAATCACATGTCTGTCAGCGGTATAAAACTCGAAACAGACATAGTAGCAACGTACATGAACTACATCCTTGCCGTCACCCGACCGATACCTTACATCCAAACATCTTCTCTGTCCATCAAACACTAGTCCTCTCGCTTTATACCTATTTCTCCGATCAAGCATTGAGTAGGAGAGTGTACATAACATAAGAAATAAGATTTATCAGCAATAGATTAGAAGAACAAAACATTACCTTATTAACAACGGACCAAGAAAGAACCAACTATGAGAGTTTGCAGCGAAACGAAAGCAAACGCATCCATATTCCATCACTGAAAGTATCGTTGTCTGATACAATTTTATTAGATCTCCCGGACGAGCACCCCACCAAGATCCTGTTATTGTTCGAAGAAAATTTACTCCTTGTTGGCATTTTGTTATCAGATACCTAATGTGTCCTCCCCACGTGCATTTGGAATCAAACAACACCGCGAGGTATTTGAAAGTCAAAACCTGTTGGATCATTCTTCCCATCATATGAAGCTGAAGTTGAGCGGGATCATGCTTTCTTGAAAAGACGACCAGCTCTGTTTTCTCCGCAGAGAATTCAAGACCCAGATGAACAGCCCAAACGGACAATTTATCTAAGATATCTTGCAATGGTTTTTGCTGATCAATAGCTTTGGGTCCAGTTACTGAAACCACGCCATCATCTGCCAATTGTCTTAGTGTACATGGGGTTACGAGACAGCTGTCAATGTCGTTTACATAGAAATTATACAGGAGCGGACTGAGGCATGAGCCTTGCGGGAGACCCATGTAGCTAATTCTGATTGTTGCCAAATCGGCATGTGAAAAATACATGCACTTCTCTGACAAAAGGTTGTGCAAATAATTATTTATAACCGCTGGAAGTCCACGTTGATGGAGCTTGTCTGAAACAATTTTTTGATGCAGGACAACATTGTAATGGGTCTTTATGAGTTGTGATTAGAAGCTGGTTTCTCCGGCTTTTGAATGGCGATAACTTTCATTTGCCTCCAGTCAGGTGGAGCAATATTTTGCTCAAGAAACTTGTTGAACAATTCCAACAAACGTCTTTTTGCGAGGTCGGGCAGATTCTTCATCAAGTTGAATTTAATTCTTTCCAACCCATTATTGTTACAAGACATGAGTGCCATGGAAAATTCCATCATTGAAAAGGGATTATCAATGGTATCATTGTTTGAAGAAGACTCCCTAATAATGCTATGCGTTTGAACAGTATCTGGACAAACTTTTCTCGCAAAATTAAATACCCATCGGTACGACTATTCCTCACTCTCATTTCCTACGTTACGATTCCTTATTCGTCTGGCCGTATTCCAAAGAGTGCTCATTGAGGTTTCTCTTGACAAACATTCCACAAAATGTCTCCAATGGCTGCATTTCATGACTTGAAGTATGTTCTTGTACTTGGTTTCTAAAACCAAGAATTTATCAAAATTCTGAGGAGTTCCTCCTCCTCGTTTTAAAAACGTCTTGAAAGCATTTTGTTTTGCGTGTTTAGCATCTGAGCACTATTTGTCCCACCAAAAGTTTGGAGGCCTTCTGTTAGACGATGGACCAAGAAATCGTTTGGTTTGTGCTTGTTCAGCGGCCCCCAGAATCGAACAAACGAGGAAGTCATATTCTTCAAGTGGGGGGAGTTCTTCCGTTGAATTTAGGATACTTGACATATTACTTTGGAATTTAATCCAGTCAATATTTTTCGTCAAATTATAGAGAATATTAACTGAATTACAAATTCCTTTGTTACTGCTAATTGAGATGATGATTGGTAAATGATCGCTACCGTGCAAATCAGGAAATACTTTCCAGATGCAATCTAGTCGAATTGAAATCGATCAAAGAGATAAATCTAATGCACTTGGACGTGCAGGGGGCCTTGGAATCCATGTCATGCTACCCATGTTCAATGCTGTCATGTTGAAATTATCGCAAATATTATATATTAAAGATGATCTGCTATCTTTGTTAACGGACCCCACATCATTCCGTGCGAATTGAAATCTCCTAAAATCAAACGGGGAGCAGGAAGGGCTTCAACAATTTCATTAAGCTGTCACTGTCCAACTTGAGCTCTGTGGAACGGAGTTTGTCTTTTCTTGCGCTAGTTCCAGGGCTGGTTTGTGAATTTGACAAACCAGGAGGCACAGTTTTTGATTATAAATTTGGCTTTTAAGATTTAACACGGGGATCTTTTTTGAAGGTGTAATTTTAGGTGTCTTTTTTGGTATTTTGTGGTTTGTTAATCTCCTCTTAACAGACCCTTGAGGAGTGACAAACGAGGTATCTTCACTATTTCCGTCAGAGTCAGATTCCTCTGGTTCCGCAAGATTTGAAAAACCGTTTACGGATTCCAAATGTGGGACATAAATGATCGTTTTGAACATTTCTTCATATGTGCGCTTAGGCCGTGCTTTTAAAGAAAGCTTCGTTTTATCCTTACGCAACTTAAATGCAGCGCATACTGAAAGATCATCACTCTCCCCACAATAAACACATTTTTCAATATCTTTATCGCAAAGATTATCCTTATGAGGCCCTTGACATTTTATACATTTCGACTTATTACTACAGTAAGTAGCTGTGTGGCTAAAATTTTTGCAGTTTGTGCTATTTTTGGTATGAAAAGCCGAACAGGAAGACGAACTCTATCGATGTGAACATGGCTAGGCAAGGCGGATCCAACGAATGTTACTCGATACTAATCTGAAGGTCGATAAGTTCTGTTACCTTCTTCGAAAGATGCTGAGTACAATTGCTTGCACTCGAGTATCCTTACTCCCACAAGCATAGAGTTTTTGAAACGTCCAACTCCATGCTCAAGCAATTCTTTAACCAAAAGACTCACTTCGGTGATAACACCGTCTATTTCAACGTCTTTCAAAGGAATATATACGCGATATTCGCGGGTAAATAATTCACAAACTACAATCTCGTTAGCCTGCTTTAAGGAATCGACTACAACGCGGATCTTGTCTTCATGGACTCTTACTATCTCTTTGGTAGCGGGAAATCGTGATGTCAATTTTTTAGATATATAAAATAAATTTAATGCCGAAAATAGACTATCCATGGGCCCGCAGAAGTTTCATTGTTAAACTTCGTTCTCTGCGAGTTAGGAACCGTTAAATTTTCGCTTTGTGGCAGAGATGGATCTCCTGAATTCTCATCCATTAGATCATCCATTACATGAATATGTTTGAATAATTGATCTCAACAGAATGATATAAACGAGAATATACTTTGAAGTTAAATAAAATATAATTATAGATCTACCTGTTAGTCGCTTTCTGCTTTCCACAGGTACTCGGCATAAAGCTTGCTCCAACTATTTTAAATTTGCTGTCTTCCATCTCCGTTGCTCTGCCGTCGTGGTCTTCGCTGAGCTTGGTCTGTACGCTACCTGTACCTGGTCTTAGATACAGCGTTGTAGCTCTTGCTGACGATTAAGTGTGATGCTTCTTGTGTAGCACCACACGATAATGCTTCGTTTTGTCCACCGCAACCGGTACTGTACACCATACGAACTGATACCTGGTGGTTGTCTCTGCAGCTTTGCGCTGATGCGCCCTAGCACCTCTGTCGCCCCGAATATTGGCTGTACACCAGCCTTTGCTGCATTTGCAATTGGCGCAGGCGGGTTTTGTTTACCTGCAGCTAAAGTTGCCTTGACTCGGTGATAGCCGTTAACTCACAAGCCAGTAACACAACCTGTCTGCTTGAACGCTTTTTACTGAATGTCTTTTTTTCAATTGATGAACTTCATCATGAGTCTTCCAAATGAAAATAAAACAGCATAACTGACTTTGTTATTATATTGTTATCATAAGTTTCAACTGTTTTCATTTGTTAAATATCTCAAAATAACACAAATTTTTATACATATCAACTGTTGATATACTTGTGTTATGATTATGTTATGTGTGCGAATCTGACCGGGTATAACAAAAAGTGATTTATTATTATTTAGAAAGGTTTTTACAGACGCCTCATTTGTTTATAAATTCTATGAATAAGCCTTTATATATTCATGGTAAATTACTGAGCTGGTATCTAATATCCGATGCTGTATATTGCCGTTGCCGCTGGTGAACTTTATAACAATTTTTGCCGGTTGTTCACAAAGTTGAAATATGTTAACGGTGAGCGCGTTTCGTTAACTTCTCCTTCCTCTATTTCGGCACGTCTCGGGCCGATACTGGTTTTTCCGAATTTGGTGTTGGTGGTTGTTCGTCTTTGTTGAATAGCTTACTCTGTCCAATGAACTTAATCAAACAGATGAGTGATATTTACCTTGAAATGATACTAAATATGGACAGGTCCAAATGCAATAGACTCTAGACACTTCAATTTATGTCTGCTAAGTATTTGAAAATTGTGCAGCTTCTCTATTGTAACACTGGTTTCCAAAGACTTTTCTTTTATCTTGAATCCTGAGAACAGTATAATGATTGCGGGTTTTTTTGTGTGCAACTCGAGGCTGCTATAGTTTTTGTCGTTCATAAAGACGGAGCAATTTGTATAAGGTGTATAAGAAAAGTTTCAGAGATATTGCGATTCGTCAGGTTGCAATCGGATATCAAATCAGCCATGGTAACATTTTTGATTACAATGTCAATGGTTTTATTTCGGTGTTGGTGGCTGATTCGATGAATGAATATCTTTGACTAGCAGATTTTGGAGTTGCAGGGTAGCTCGCTTTCGATTCTTGGCCTGGGGTAATAAGAAAATATAAGTTTTTTTACTACTGATAACTATGCGGGTTGGTAATTTTTAAACTTTTCCAGCGATGGGTATGAAGAGTATGATGGTAAAGCTGCCAGGTATGACTTGGGGTACCAAGATAAAAAAGTCTATTTTTGATGATTGGTGAACAGCTTGCAGGTCTAGATACTCGTAGGCTGGGCTCGTAGTTAACAAGGCTCATTTGCTCATTTGCTCATTTGCTCATTTGCTTTAGCTTAACGTGACCGGTTGTCTCGTTGTTATAGGAGAAGAAGGGATGCCGTACTTAGGGGGAGGCATAGTTAGTAAAGGAATGTGAGGAGGGTGGGATTTACAAAATATTGATTTTTAATTAAGATTCATCATTCGTTTGTGTCACAAATTTATTAGAGTTTTCTGGATCTTCACGTTCTTCAGATTGTAACGAGAGAGATTATTCTAGGCTGGGATGGTTTGTTGGTGTGCACTGACGTTGATGTGACGTTTTTGGGTAGTTTTCAGCAACTCAGTCAAGTGCTAGCTCCGAAGCATCGTTTATACAGGTCATACTTTCAGCAGCGTAAAGAAGAGTGCGATAGAGCTGTAGACGAGAGAGAGATAGAGAGAGGACTAAATTTCTGCATTGATAGTTTTCAAGAAGTTATAGATGAGATTCATATAAGGAAGATTTCGAGTTACTAAGACGTCGCGGACTGGTACGAAGGGTGGTATACCTCGGGCCCGAAGGGAACCTATGAGTTGGGACCTGGCATCACAATACTCGACACACCATTTGTTGTCTCTTTATGGGAGATCTATCAGATGTTAACCTGATAAGAACAGATACTACACTTTGATCTTAGCCTTTACGCCAAGAAGCGATAGAGATTTTGAAGATGTTTCCTAGAGCTATAATTTATGGGTAATATTCCGATTATTGATTGGGTCCTGTCTCATTGCAATTATTTGTTTTGTAATTTTTGTTTGTTGTTCGTTAATGTTTCCTACTTGTTCTTTTATTCTGGTTTCAATCGGTTTGTTGATGTGTATCTGTTTATTATTTTCCTTGACTAGGTGATTATTGGCATTTCATAGCTCCTCTAGATCACGGTTTATATGTATCAGATTATTATTATCATCTAGATTTCCTGTTGTCATTTTAATACCTGAGCCTAAAGCATTTAGTAATCCTCGTTTACTTCTATAATGTATATTATTCTAATCTAATCAAATATATTTGAATATTTGGACGGTTTGGGTTTGAATGAGCGGAAAGAAAAGGAATAATATTATCATTATCATGTTCATTATCTGTAAGAGATAATAGTATTACTGTTTTCTGATTATTTTTAATTTTGATTTATGCAGTTTCCTATTCAAGGTAAGCGTTTTTGTGTTACCCTGTTGCACTCGAATCGCGGAATACTGTGCTTTTCTTTCGTTACGAATTGCTAGCAAACTGATAAAAACTTCTTCATTCGGTTCTAGTGCTGGTTCAGTTTCGCGTTTTTTATTTCGTTGTTCAAGGCCTTTCTCAGATCGCATTTACGAAGAGTGTGGGACTCTCCACAGGACTACCACTGTATAATTGGAACTGCCCACTAAAACACCTTGGATCTCCTACCCTAGCTCCCCGGAACTACCGTTAGGTATTACTTCGGTGTGTGTGTGTGTGTGTGTGTGTGTGTGTGTGTGTGTGTGTGTGTGTGTGTGTGTGTACATATGCGTGTGCGTGTATGTGCGTATGTGTGTATGTAACGTTTTTTTGCACTAACTTTTCTCGGAGGTGGCTGAAAAAACTTAGATTAAAATAAAAGGTCTTGTGATCCCATACAAAATTCCTGAACATTATTTGGATCCGACTACCGATTCCGGAATTATGGGGTAAAATGTGCAAAAAATTGTGAAAATGAGTGCACTAATTTTTTTCGGAGAGGGCTGAACCGATTTTCACAAACTAAAGTTCAAATGAAAGCTCTTTAGGTCTTATACTAAATTCCAAAATTTCATTTGGATTTGGACTTTCGGTTTCGGAGTTATGGGGTAAAATGTGCAAAAAATGAAAATATGTCTTCTAATTTTTCTCATAGATAACGACCGATTTTCACAAACTTATTTTCAAATGAAAGATCTATGGTCCTATGCGAAATATCTAAATTTCATCCGAGAGTCGGATCCGGAACTATACGGTAAAGTGTGTTAAAAATTTTACACCATCACTGAAATGGGCGAAAAACCGTAAATTTTTTTCTAAATCGACCACATCAAATTTTCTCCAATTGATACTTTTTATCAGTCAAACAAACCGATTTCTTTTAAGAATCGAAGAAAATTATGTTGAAGAATACCACAGTATTATATATGATAGTAGATTGATATAAGAATGGCATCATTACACCACTAAGTGGATTAATACAGGTCGGAATGCGTTTTAATTGTCATATAGTTGGAATCTTTTTCCAACCATATCTTCGATGTCAAATGGTCTTTCCTAATTATCTCTTAATCCAAAAGGCGGGTGGGTAATGTCAGAGACATAACTGGATGTCGTGAATACGAACACAACTGACATGTTCCTTAACACTTCCGAATGTCAATTAGTTGATCAATTGTATGAATTATGCAAGCATTCCCTTTTTACACATTTTTCGCAAAAACAAAGAAGGCTTCACTTGATTTCTATTACTGTGAATTTCGCACATCGAAAAGTGCACAAATCTAACCAAACTGTTCTAGATTTGCACTGAACTGAGGGTATTTCCTTTCGATTTGCGAACAACAAATCCTAATAGTTCCATAGAAAACTTTTAGAGCCATTAGAACGGCTGATATTGTGTGAAGCTCTCCCTCGTTGCTTTTTCACCAATGCAAACAAATGACTTTCAGCTGTGACGTAATCGCTCTTGTCGGAGGCGAAACTAGCTTTGAAAACTACACAAAATAGATCCACTCGCAGTGGCGATAGAACCCAAACTGATCCAATTTTTGTTGAGAGGCTTGTTTTAACCTGATTTCGTTTGTAGCTTTTTCACTAATGGGCGGTCCTAACGGCTATAAAAATAACCGCATACAGAATTTTTATGTCGATTTTTTTATTTCGGTATGCATTTCATTGAAAGAAACTATCCGGATACTGTACGGGATTCATTCCTGCCTTTCAGAAGGACCAAATTGTGGAACTCACTACGATATTAAACACTGTTCGGAACATTTTCTCGAACAATTTGTTGTACAGCAGCAGATATTTTGTTCTCTTCCTCAGAACGCGTTCTGATTGGCTGGTGTTGCCATGGGTCAAATGAAACAGTGTTTTCAATAGTGTACTATTGAAATACTTCAATGCTTAGCTATATACGTTTAAGTTGAAAAATTTCGATTCTTTTGGCAGTTAGATTATATAAATCCTTTCACAGATCACTGAGCTATGAGCCTAAAAAATACGAGAAAGGCAAACACGCCTTATGAATTATCCTCTTTGATACTCGTTTATACCAAACATTTCAGAAAAGTTTAATTTTGAATTATTTGACAATTTGTCACACCACTGAAAATTTTATCATAAAATTGTGATCATATTTACGATGGCATGCAGCAAAAATTATGTTGATTCGTTAGATACAACAAGAGATATTCACGATCAAAAACTTATCACTCCCTCAGAGGGTAAATTTTGAAAAGGCACCCCACAGTAAAGTAAGTCGTATTCACGACAAAAAAGATTTCTCAAGGCCTAAAATTCGTCACCGAATGAATTGTCTCGTTGTTAAGGGTGCATGCAATTCGAAACATTTCTTTACTTGTTAATCTCTCGTATTTATCGCTTATGCACCTATAGATTTCTGCCAGTGTGGAATGCAATCTTTCGACTATTCCATTGGTTTCACTGTGATTTGATGGCGTGACATAGATGTCAATATTAAGATTATCAAGTAAACCTGTAACCTCGATAGACCGTATGGATAGCTCATTATCCGAAATTATCAATTTTGGCCTTCCATACCGACTAAACAAGTCAATAAGAGCTTTTCTCAAGTCAGGTATGCTTCTGGATTTTATTGGGATTAAGGGCTGAGGCCAGTAGGTCGCGTATAACCACGTGCCTCGCTCTGCGTATTACATTTGTCTCCATGCTCTCCCGCATGGAGTTTTGATATTTTCGGTTACAAGTTTGATTACATCACATAAATCCAAAAAAGGTACCGCTTGTTTGGCAGCCTTTCTGAACCGATTTTATTTATCTCTCATTTTTCGTTACGTTACCAGGAAACTGGAGCAGAAAAAATGGCGCGTACATAGAAATAGACTTACCTTCACAAAAATAGCATTCACTTCATTTTTATCGCGATGACACCTACGCTTTTATGCACTGATCGCATCTAAGTTAAAATAATTAGACATTGTCAGAATAGATTTATTATGCATGCCTTTGAAGGCGAGATATTCAATGAACATGTTGAAAGTTGTCGTTTTCAGATTCATCCTTCAGAAAAAAGAATTTTCCGACCGCTAAGGCAAACGTCAATGAATCATTCTGAAGTAAACTAATTTTCTAAGAGATTGTCAATTGGGTTTTTTGACATTCCTCACCGTTTCTGAGAAAATCAGTTTTGAAGCGTGAAAATAGCCCTCTAAAACACCCAAAAACACACTGGCCTCAGACCTTAAAATAGCAAACTAAGAAAATTTGTCGACTGCTAATAGAAACCATCTGGCTGTGAAAAGAAAATATCAACGTGAACAATTTCTAAAGGTTTTTCACCTAATGTTATCTTGAATGGGTTTTGATAATATTTAATTTTGTTACAGATGGGCCAAAGTTTCATGTATTGTCAATTTTTTTTCTTCATTCAGGAAAAATATTATTTTCTGGCTATTGCTTTTTGATTTTTCCATATGCCTCGGTGGGATTCTTCGTGTACAGTTTCGATAATCTTGTCCTATTCTTCTTCGGTTCTTAAGTCTTAAAAAATGTTTTGGGTTGTCCTAACCTTAAAAGTTTTGCATCTATTGAAGTAATTTTCGTAAACGAGTTGGATGGTAGGGATAACACGTTCAGGACAGTAAATGCAATTAATTTTCCTAGGGTTCATGTATTCTTTAAATATTTTGATGTTGAAAGGAACACCAAACGCTACCCTTTTCTGTTTTCTTCTGTATACTCGGGGAAAAATTTACTCTAACTATTATTCATCGCGACCTGAGAATAGAAGAACAATTTGTTTAGAATAGTAATTTAAAGGGTGTAACGTCATGGGAACAAATTCGCTTTCGTCGGTGTCAGCCGAATGTGCAGTTGCATTGCCTGTGTGATTATCATATTCTTACTTGCTGTTCGGCCAAATCCCGAATACATTTTCTATAGCAACCTATCACTCCGAGGAATCCTCGTAGCTCTTTTTAGTTTTTATTACCCAAACCATTTTTAATCAAACTTATTTTGTTCGGTTCGAGTTTTACACCATCTGCTGTCACGAAATACATTATAAAAGAAACTTCTTTATTTATTTATTTATTTATTTATTAAACAAAGTCCATCGGACTGATGTCTAGATGGACTAACAGAGTGGGAAAAAGCACATATGAGTTTAAAAATGTATGTCATTCTCAGATAGGCATAAAAACTACTATCTTTTAAAACAATCACAAAAATTACATGATAACTACACAACTGCTTAAAAGCTAGTACAAACAACTTATAACAATTTAAATTATCTGTAGTCAGACCGTTGCAGATCGCTTGATTTTTTCAACGAAGCGGCGGGAAGGCTCTCCAATCTCAAACAACTCTTCTAATGAGTGAATGTTTTTATACATGCAGTATTTGGCTTGTTGTATCCGAATACAGTTCTATGGAATCTGTCCTTAAGCAGGTTTGTGTTACGCAGTGATCTATCCGGTATTCGAAAATTAAGGTCATAAAGCAGTTCAGGATCATCAATCCCTCCGTTGATCAACTTAGCAATTATCAACGCCTGTTGAGTTTTTCTACGTCGCTGTAACGAGTTGATTCCCAACAATTGGCATCTGTCTGAATAACAGTTCGGCTGAAAAGTTCGTATCGTTTAATAGAAACACACATTTTTTTGCCAAAATTCGTTTTTATTATTCAACATAATTGCCATCAGAGGCGATACAGCGATTATAGCGATCTTCCAACTTTTCGATACCATTTTTGTAGTACGATTTGTCCTTTGCCTCAAAATAGGCCCCAGTTTCAGCGATTACCTCTTCATTGCTTCTAAATTTTTTACCAGCGAGCATTCTCTTGAGGTCTGAGAACAGGAAAAAGTCACTGGGGGCCAAATCTGGAGAATACGGTGGATGAGGGAGCAATTCGAAACCCAATTCGTTCAATTTCAGCATGGTTTTTCGTTGTTGTTTTTGATCGATTGTGAGCTCACGCGGCATCCATTTTGCACAAAGCATTCTCATATCCAAATAGTCGTGAATAATATGTCCAACACGTTCCTTTGATATCTTTAGGGTGTCAGCTATCTCGATCAACTTCACTTTACGGTCATTGAAAATCATTTTGTGGATTTTTTCACGTTTTCATCGGTAACAGCCTCTTTTGGACGTCCACTGCATTCATTGTCTTCGGTGCTCATATGACCAGTACGAAATTTTGCAAACCACTTACGAATTGTTGCTTCGCCCGGTGCAGAGTCTGGATAACACTCATCAAGCCATTTTTTGGTATCGGCGGCACTTTTTTTTCATCAAAAAGTAGTGTTACGTCAACACACGAAATTCCTTTTTTTCCATTTTTTTTCACAATAACAAAAGTAGCTTCACTCAAAATGCAATATCTCACAAACTAATAATCAGACAGTTGTCAAATTTATACACGTATCTTTTGAAGGTTGGTACTAACTGAAAATGGTATAGATTTAATTCTAGTGGCGCCCTCTCATAGAAACGATACGAACTTTTCAGCCGATCTGTTACGGTTGCAAATTTACTGGATACTCTCCACGGTGAATTTCGTAATGCCATACGAACAAATCGTTTCTGCACTCATCAATTCTAAGGTTCCACGATACTTGATACGGAGTCCAGATTACCGACGCATTTTCGAAAATTGGGCGACCGAGTAAGCAATGAAGGAACTCGGTCTCATCAAGTTGCATCTTCATATTGTATTCTTTCAGACATTCAAGAATCATCTTCAAGTCTTCTATGTGTTCTTGTAAACTCGTGATAATGTCGTTCATATAAAGTGAATTTTCGGCGCCAAGGCGCCATTTTTGCCTACCGGAAGCATCTGTTTTTTTTTGCAACCACCCATACCGGTGAGAACCATGGACTATTGGAAGGTTGTATTATTCCCTGGTCTAGCATTTTTGAAATTTTTTGCATGTTCTGAATTGAGGGGTGCCAAATTCGAAATTATTGATTTTCGCAAAGAGTGAACGATTCGGGTTTATTTTGACATCTGCGTTCGTTAGATTCGTTAAAACTACTGTGGCTTTATTATTATTAGATTTGTAAATTCCGGGTGCTACGGCTACTTCGGATTAGAGGGGCAGAAGGTTTTCAATATAAAAAAAATTATTCGGTGCATTTGTAGGTAGCAATCACATCTTCGTTAGAATTTAGTTTCAATGTGTAGGTAGTAGGATATTTTCTCGTCATTGAAATTGTATATTTAGGGAATTTAATAGAATTATCTAAACAGTCATTTTTGGCTTCTAGGGATTGAAGAGTTTCATATCCAATCAATCAATCGAAAAAATAATGAAACTTGAATAAGTTGGAGAGAAATATATAGATTTATCTATTTAGTGTTTTCCTCTCGTGTTTCGTACATACATTGGAGTACTTTTAAGTATTGATTTTTTTTTTTTTTTTTTTTATGAGTTAAAATTAAATTATTAAGATTTAAATTGGGTGTTCAGCCACAAGTGGTGACTTTTCAGCCCTGTTATATATATATGATTTGGTTATTACCATGAAGACATCATTTGCTTCCGCAATTCTGAGATTTTTGTGTAGGGAAAATTCTAAACCTACTTGTATTGTGTAATGGGGAAAAGGAACTTATATACTAACTTACTAACTAATACAGAGAGCGAATCGATTCAATTGAAGATTGCATCGATTTTTGTCGGAATTTGCTTATAATATTATGTGACATTACATCTAATGGTTCTATATTTGTGAGTCTGTGTAACTCATTTGTACTAAACCAGGGAGGACGCTTCAGAATCATTTTCAGAATTTTATTCTGAATCCTTTGAAGCGTTTTCTTCCTGGTGGAACAACAGCTTGACCAAATTGGTACCGCATAAAGCATGGCTGGTCTGAAAATTTGTTTATAAATTAACAATTTGTTTTTTAGACAGAGCTTAGAATTTCTGTTTATAAGAGGATATAAACATTTAATATATTTATTACACTTTGCCTGGATTCCTTCAATGTGATCCTTGAAAGTGAGTTTTTTGTCATACGTTAAACCTAAGTATTTAGCTTGATCAGACCATGTCAATTCCAAGCCATTCAATTTGAGAATGTGATTATTGTTTGGTTTAAGAAAAGAAGCTCTTGGCTTGTGAGGAAAGATAATTAATTGCGTTTTTGCTGCATTTGGTTTAATTTTCCATTTTGACAGATAATCACTGAAAATATTTAAACTTCTTTGTAGGCGACTGCAGATCACTCTTAGATTTCTACCTGTGGCTAACAGACTTGTGTCGTCACAGAATAGCGATTTCTGACAACCAACGGGTAGATTTGGAAGATCAGAAGTGAAAATATTATACAAGATTGGAGCTACACTCGAGCCCTGCGGAACACCGGCTCGTACGGGTAGCAATTCAGATTTACAATTCTGATAGCTAACCTGAAGAGTACGATCAGTTAAATAATTTTGAATCATTTTGATCAAATAAATAGGAAACTGGAAATCAGACATTTTTGCTATTAAACCTTTGTGCCAAACACTGTCGAATGCTTTTTCTATGTCTAGAAGAGCAACTCCAGTGGATAACCCAGAAGATTTATTTGATTTTATCATGTTCGTTACTCTGACAAGTTGATGAGTAGTTGAATGTTCATGACGAAATCCAAACTGCTCTGGTAAAAAAATTGAATTCTCATTTATATGAGTCATCATTCTTAACAAGATAATTTTTTCAAAAAGTTTACTGATAGAAGAAAGTAAGCTAATTGGGCGATAACTTGATGTTTCTGCTGGGTTTTTATCAGGTTTTAGGATAGGAATTACTTTAGCGTTTTTCCATCTTTTTGGGAAGTAAGCTAATGAAAAACACTTGTTGAAAATTTTAACCAGGAGTCTCAAGGCAACATCGGGAAGATTTTTAATAAGAATATTAAAAATTCCATCATTACCAGGAGCCTTCATGTTTTTGAGTTTCCTAATAATTGATTTAATTTCATCAAAATTCGTCTCAATAATGTCATCGTGTGATAACACTTGGGTTGAAATATGATCATACTTCAGTGAGACTTCATTTTCAATAGGACTCACAACGTTTAAATTAAAATTGTGGACACTCTCGAACTGCTGAGCTAGCTTTTGAGCTTTTTCACCATTTGTAAGAAGTATTTGATTTCCTTCCTTGAGAGCAGGAATTGGTTTCTGAGGTTTCTTAAGAACCTTAGAAAGTTTCCAGAAAGGTTTAGAATATGGTTTAATTTGTTCAACTTCTTTAGCGAAATTTTCATTTCGCAAAAGAGTAAATCTATGTTTAATTTCTTTTTGTAAATCCTTAACTATGTTTTTCATAGCAGGATCACGAGAACGTTGATATTGTCGTCGACGAACATTCTTCAACCGAATGAGCAGTTGAAGATTGTCATCGATGATAGGAGAATTTAATTTAGTTTGAGCTTTGGGAACTGAAAGATTTCTAGCTTCGATAATATAATGATTCAAATTATCAATTGCTGTGTCGATGTCGGCAGAATTTTCTAAAATAGTTTCATGATCCACATGATTTTCAATGTGAGATCTGTAATCCAACCAATTAGCTCTATGATAGTTGAAAATAGAACTAATTGGATTAATTAAAGCTTCGTTGGAAAGTCTGAATGTTACAGGAAGATGATCTGAGTCAAAATCAGCATGAGTAATCGGTTCACTACAAATGTGACTTTGATCTGTTAGAACCAGATCAATTGTAGACGGGTTTTTCACGGAAGAGAAACAAGTAGGATTACTGGGGTGAAGAACTGTAAAGTAACCAGCTGAGAGTTGATTATGAAGTATTTTACCATTACTGTTATTTTGCCTACAATTCCACTGGACATGCTAAGCATTTAAGTCCCCTATTACGAAAAATTTCGATCGATATCTTGTAAGTTTTTGCAAATCGCCTTTAAAGAAATTTAATTGTTCGCCGGTGCATTGGAATGGCAAATATGCTCCAGCGATGAAATAAATTCCATGAATGGTTTCAACTTCGATTCCCAAGCTTTCAATAACTTTAGTATTGAAAGAAGGTAAAATTCGATGTTTAATTTGCCGTTGGACAAAAATGGCAACTCCACCACCAATTCCAGTAAACCTGTCAAATCGATGAACCACATAATGTGGATTACTTTTCAATTTTACATTTTATTTAAGAAAAGTTTCTGTCACAATGGCAATATGAATTTTGTGAACTTTGAGAAAATTATAAAATTCATCTTCACTCGATTTCAAAGATCGAGCATTCCAATTTAAAATATTCAAATAATTATTTAACATCACTGTTAAATTTTAAATTCATTATAATATTATTTGCAAATTTCCATCCGATTTGAAATGCTTCAAAAAGTGATGAAGTCGAATTCATTTGGATGATCATTTGAAAAAGTTGATCTTGTAGGTAGATCATTTTATTTTCAGTTATATCGCCTAAATCGACTTCATTTAAAGAAGCGAATGGCATTGAAGGAATATTTGTAGGTAGACTGCCATTAGAAGAAGATGATTTGGCCGGTCTACCTATTAATAAATTGTTTTCGTTAGAAGAAGAACTGCAAGGCGGTCCTGTGTTTTGATTATTTACATTAGAAGAAATAGGAGATAGATTTCTACCTAATATACCAGCATAACTGACATTAGAAGAAGATGATGACGAGGTCGATCTACCTGTCAATAAATTGTTTTCGTTAGAAGACGAATTGGCAGGTGCCTTAGAAGAATTTTCAGGTATGTTCTGTAAATTTAAGGTCGTTGATTTGACTTGTTGTCTAAGCGAACGAGCGTTTAAAATTTTTTCCCTGACAGGACATTTCAAATAATTGGATTTATGATTTCCATTGCAATTTGAACATGAAAATTTATCAGTGGTTTCATTCATTGGACAAACGTCTTTCGAATGCGATTTACCACAATTCAAACACCGTATATCCATATGACAATTTTTGGTTCCATGACCGAAGCCTTGGCAACGACGACATTGCGTTAAGTTTGCAATACGATTATGCCGTTTATAAAGTTCCCAATGAATTTTAATGTGGGAAATGAAACGTACTTTTTCTAAAGTTTGCAAATTGTTTACATCACTTCGATTGAAGTGTATTAGGTAAAGTTCATGGGAAATTCCAGAGCGTGGTTTAGAAGTACCATTCGCTCTTTTTTTCATAAGTATTACTTGGGAAGGGGCAAAACCAAGCAATTCTTTTAGTTCATTTTTAATTTCATCAATACTTTGATCATTTGATAATCCTTTCAAGACAGCCTTGAAGGGTCTGTCTGATTTTATATCATATGAATAAAATTTATGAAGTTTTTCGGACAAATATCGAATAAGACGTTCGTAATCTTCCAATTCATCCACCAAGACTCGACATTCTCCTCTTCGTCCGATTTGAAATGAGACTTTTACTTCCGGGAGAAAAGTAGAAAGCTCAGTACGGAATGCTTTGAAGTCGGAAATCATCACCGTCACTGGTGGCATAGATTGATGTTTCTTCCCAGAACGACAAGCGTCCATTTTGGGAATTTTTGAAGAATTTTCTTCTATGTCGCTACAATCGGATTCAGGAAGAATCTCGTAAATATTGTTAGGCGGCATAGGATCAACGGAAGGGAAATCCGTCCGTTGTCTTTTATTTTTACATTCAGATTCTATAAGATTGTGAATGTTATTAGAAAAATGTTGAATAACGGATTGTGATTTATTCCGTATTGAATTATTTTTAGCCTTAGGCTTGTTGCCTTTCCGGTTGGACGCAGGCATTTTTGAAATTAATGAAATTTTAAATTAAATTAACTAGGCTAAATTAGTCTTCGATTAGACTCCTAGCTAGCCTTAAAAAAGGCTGATTAATTTCTTAGTCACTCTAATATCACTCTTTGTATCACTTAGTCACTCTAATATCACTCTTTGTATCACTTAGTCACTTAGTTAGTGATTCAGGTAGCCTTGAAAAAGACTGAAGCCTTGAATCAATGAAACTCTAGGTAGCCAGAAAAAAATTCCAGGAGCCAAGAGCTATACGCGTGCGGTGCGAACGACTGTTCAACACCGACTGTGATTTAAGTATTGATTTGTTTTTAACATTTGCAGGGTTATATAATTTTGGTTGGAGCCAGTGTCTATCAATAATTTTAGGTTGCCTAACTTGGTATCAATTTGAATGTATGGGATAAAATTGTTACCTTCTTTTTTCTGGCGGTTGTTCAAAATCCGCCGGAAAATTTAAATTGTCTTCAATACAAGCATCTACATGTTCAATTGCTTATTGTTAATTTTCTAGTTTTGGATGAGAGTTTTGATCGTATGCATTTTGACTCGTAATATCAATTTTCATTAATTTCGGGAATTCAAAATGTATTTGAATAGTAAAATTGTTGTAGGGTTGTGGTAAGTTATATCTGAATAGTAACTAAAATATTCATATGATTGATCGAAGTACTGTGTTTGTTCAACGTTATGTAATTCGTCTACGCGTAATCAAGGTTGCCCTGATCGGAAAAACTGCTGTTATGGATATGGTCTAAATGTTGAACTACTCTACAACTCCAAAATCTACTAGACGTGTCAAAAGATGACTGTTACCAGAGATGCCAGATATTTTCATAGAAAATCTGTATTGAAAAATTGAAATGAATGAAAATTCTGTATTTATCTGTATCCACTATAGGATCGAAATATTTATAATAAAAATTTGTTGAGGTAATGTTATTCCAAAAATGTATGGTTTTATAATGAGAAATCGATTGAGTGCTCAATAATCATATCATTCTACAACGACGACAAAAATTTTCAAATTTTCATCACCAATCAGAATCAACAAAACATAATTTACTAATTCATATACTTTCAAAATGTTGGCTTGGTGAGTTGATGTCGGATCTCAGCGCTCAACTTAAACTATCAACACCATTTAAAGATTTTTAGATCAATTTGTGATTCGTCGATTGATTACAAAACTCTCATCTCGTCACTACTACCAAAGAGAGCTCAGACAAACAAAATTATTTAATTCTTTCCTTTTTTTAAAAAAAAAATCTGTATGAATCTGTATTGAGTTTAAAAAACCTATTTTAATGCCAAACAATCTGCTGGATGCCAAACAATCTGCTAAACCCTATTTAAGGTGAATACAGAAGGGATTCATTCACTCCAGGAAGAACGAAGTTGCGAAGAAAGAAGTCGTCCACTGTGCCAGAGCTTCGCATAACACAGCAAGGGAAAACCCCAAGATATTCCGTTCACGACTGCATTCTTTAACCTCCTGCAGCCATTCAGCCATCGGCCCGGAAATACACCTTGACTTAGGAGTTCCTATTTTTGTGGCCTTTTACGACATGGAACAGGAAACCAGTGGATCAATTCTTGGTAAAAAATAATTCCGCCGGATGCCACACGGCTTACCTGTTTGGTGGACTTATAAAACCGGTACAGGTGGACCGTAGCGTTATTCTTAGCCAGTTGGGAAACCGCTACCGACACTACACGGCTATCTAGGCTGCTCAGAGAGGGAAGTTGACATTGATGGTCAACTTCCATGGATGGCCGAGCAGCCGGATATATTAATCCACCTAGTGGTGTATTGATGCCTTTCTCATATTACTCATTACATCATAAATATAACCGTGAAATTCGCAAAAAACAACTGTTTATTGAATAGAAATAGGAAAATTTGTTCGAACCTAATCTCACAAACTCTACAAATCTTGTTCAACTTGTAGTTCCGGAACCGAAAGTAGTATCCACAACAAATTAAGGAATTACGTATGAAACTGTAAGACTTTTCTTTACAACCTATAAGTTTGTGAGAATCAATTTGGCCATCTCCAAGAAAAGTGAGTGAATCCGAACATCAGTTGAGTTGTTCCAGAGATAATTGAGTGTAAACTTTTTCTCAAATTTTCACATATAAATCCGGAACCGGAAATCACATTCAAATGAAATTTAATAGCAAGCTATGGGACCATAATACCTTTTATTTGAATCTTTGTTTGTGAAAATCGGCTCAGCCATCTGTTAAAAAAGTGAGTGCATATTTTTTTCATTTTTTTGGTCCATATCATTATATATCTCCGGAACCGGAAGTCGGATCGGAATGAAATTCAATAGCAGGCTATGGGACCATAAGACCTTTCATTTGAATCTTTGTTTGTGAAAATCGGTTCAGTCATCTCTGAGAAAAGTGAGCGCATATTTTTGTTACATACACACACACGGAAGGACACACACACACACACACACACACACACACACACACACACACACACACACACACACACACACACACACACACACACACACACACACATTTGCTGAGTTCGTCGAGCTGATTCGAATGGTATATGACATTCGGCCCTCCATTGGTTAAAAAGTCGATTTTCACAGTGATTGAATAGCCTTTCTTTATGAGAAAGGCAAAACCTGTACAAAATCTGGCTATCTGTTACCATGGCTGATTTGATAACCGATTGCAACCTGACGAATCGCAATATCTCTGAAACTTTTCTTATACACCTAACAAATTGCTCCGTCTTTATGAACGACAAAAACTATAGCAGCTTCGAATTGCATAAAAAATAACCCGCAATCATTATACCGTTCACAGGAATTAAGATAGAAGAGAAGTCTTTGGAAACCAGTGTTACAATAGAGAAACTGCACAAATACTTAACAGACAAAAGTTGGAGTGTCTACAAACTATACATTCAACAAAATACCAATGGCATATGGACCTGTCCTTATTTAGTATCATTTTAGGGTTAATATCACTCATCTGTTTGATTAAGTTCATTAGACATAGTAAGCTATTCAACAAAGGTGAACAACTACCAAAACCAAATTCGGAAAGACCAAACAGTATCGGCCCGGAACGTGCCGAACTAGAAGAAGGAGAAGTTAACGAAACGCGCTCACCGTTTACTTATTTCAACTTTGTCGCCAACCGGCAAAAATTATTATAAAGTTCCCCAGCGGCAACGGCAACATACAGCATCAGATACCAGACACCAGCTCAGCAGTCTACCATGTTTAAATAAAGCGTCTTATTCAGAGAATCAAGGAACAAATGAGGCGTCCGTAAAACCTTTCCAAATTGTAGTAAATCGCTTCTAGTAAAACCTTTGAACAGTATAGTTTAGTTTTTCAATATATAAATTCATGACACCCTAGACACCAGATCAGCACTAAACTAACGAACTTTAGTGAGTGCTAGCATCTTTAGAGTGTTGAAGCTCCACCGTGCACCCTACGCCGAATGTTACTGGAAGAACCTCGAACCACGCAAAACACAAATGCTAAGGTGAGTTTGATTTGTCGTGAATACGACTTACTTTACTGGGGGGTGCCTTTTCAAAATTTACCCTCTGAGAGAGTGATAAGTTTTTGATCGTGAATATCTCTTGTTGTATCTAACGAATCAACATAATTTTGCCACATGCCATCGGAAATATGATCACAATTTTATGATAAAATTTTCAGTTGTGTGACATAATCTCAAATAGTTCAAAATTAAACTTTTCTAAAATGTTTGGTATAAACGAGTATCAAAGAGGATAATTCATATGGCGCGTTTGCCTTTCTCGTATTTTGAAAGCTCATAGCTCAGTGATCTGTGGAAGGATTTATATAATCTGACTACCAATAGAATCGAAATTTTTCAACTTAAACGTGTATAGCAAAAGCATTGAAGTATTTCAATAGTACACTATTGAAAAACCTATCTCATTTGACCCATGTTAACACCAGCCAATCAGAACGCGTTTGAGGAAGAGAAGAAAATAGCTGCTGCTCTACAACAAATCGTGCAAGAAAAATGTTCCGAAAAGTGGTGAATATCGTAGTGAGTTCCTCAATTTGGTCCTTCTGAATGCTAGAAACGAATCCCTAAAGCATATTGATAGTTTCTTTCAATAAATTATGCAAATCCGAAATGAAATAATCGACATTAAAATTCTGTATGCGGCTATTTTTATAGCCGTTAGGACCGCCCATTAGTGAAAAAGCTACAAACGAAATCACATAAAAGTAAATCTCTTAACAAAAATCGAATCAGTTTGGATTCTATCGCCACTGCGAGCAGATGTGTTTTGTGTCGTCTGCACAGCTAGTTTCGCTTTCGACAAGAGCGATTACGTCACAGCTGCCAGTCATTAGCATTGGGAAAAAAACAACGGTGGAGAGCATTACACAATATCAGCCGTTCTAATGGCTCTAAAAATTTTCGAAAGAACTATTAGGATTTGTTTTTCGCAAATCGCAGGTAATTATCCTCAGTTTAGTGCAAATCAAAACATTTTTTTTAGATTTGTGCACTTTTCGCTGTGTGAAATTCACAGTAATCGAGATCAAGTGAAGCCTTTTTTTGCAAAAAATGTTCCAGAGTTTAATATCGTAGAGAATTACGCAATTTGACCCTTCTGAATGCTGGAAATGAATCCCTACAGCATATTGATAGTTTTTTTTTTCAATAAATTATCCAAATCCGAAATGAAATAATCGACATAAAAATTCTGTATGCGGCTATTTTTATAGTCATTAGGACCGCCCATTAGTGAAAATGCTACAAACGAAATCACGTAAAAGAAAGCTCCTAACAAAAATCTAATCAGTTTGGATTCTATCGCCAATGCGAGCAGATGTATTTTGTGCCGTTTGCAAAGCTAGTTTCGCTTCCGACAAGAGCGATTACGTCACAGCTGCCAGTCATTTCGATAGATGAAAAAGCATCGTTGGAAAGCATTATAAAAAATCAGCCGTTCTAATGGCTCTAAAAGTTTTCTGAAGAACTATTAGGATGTGTTGTTCGCAAATCGAAAGAAAATATCCTCAGTTTAGTGCAAATGTAGAACAGTTTGGTTAGATTTTTGCACTTTTCGCTGTGTGAAATTCACAGTAATCGAGATCAAGTGAAGCCTTCTTTGTTTTTGCGAAAAATGTGGAAAAGGGGAATACTTGCATAATTCATACAATTGATAATCTAATTGATATTCGGAAGTGTTAAGGAACATGTCATTCGTTTTCGTATTCACGACATCCAGTTATGTCTCTGACATTACCCACCCGCCTTTTTTCTCTTCCATATAAGTATATAACAAGACCCACCGCTGAAGGTAAGAAGTGTTCTAAGCGAAATTCGACTTCCTTGAAATTGTGAAGTTCTAAGAGAAGCACAATTTCAGTGGCCACACGAGTTCTAAGTGAACGTGTGCGCTCGAAATATCCTTTTGCAACACATTCCAAAAGAGAAAAAAAATTATAATCGAATCCACCATTTGTGGAATCAGATTAGAGACAGTGCGTGTGTATCATCAGATTCAGATGAAAGCAGTGCCTCTTCTGACCCAGGAGATTTAGCACATATACCAGTAAAGGAAATTTCTTCCATAGAAAATCTTTCACTAAATAGCAATATGTAACCACCAATATTGACCAACTTTTCAAAATACCAGACCCGATCAAAATGATGCCAACCTACGACGGCAATAGGAAACAGTTGAATTCTTTGCTAGAAGCAGCGGAGGAAACTTTGAATGCTTTCGAACCGCATGTGTCTTCCCAACAGTTCAAAATGTACATAACAGCTATATCAAACAAAATTCAAGGAAAAGCTGAAGACGTCCTGTGCCTGGCTGGAAACCCAGACAGTTTAGAAGAAATCAAATTGAATTTAATTAATGCACTGGGAGACCGCCAGAAACTGTCAACGTACAAATGCCAATTGTGGCAATGTCGGATGACTGACGGTATGATCATAACAAGATACTACCAAAAATTTAAAGAAATCGTTCAAAATATAAATACATTAGCAAAACAAAACGAACGGTACAAACACAGCTGGGACACAATAAACGAATTTATCGGAGAGGATGCCCTGGCAATATTTATATCCGGCTTGATAGAGCCCTATCTCGGCTATGCACAGGCCGCCAGGCATAAAGACATGGAGGACGCATACGCGTTCCTCTGCAAACAGAAATCACGACAAAAAATACAAGTACAAAGATTACGACCAGAAAACCGGAACAAAAAAATTTAACGAGAACAAGAAACAAATTAAACAAGAAATTCAAATAAATGAATCGGAACCTATGGAAACCGGTTCCACTCGGAGCCGATTAACTATTAATAAGAAAACCATAAATAATCATGAGACGACAAAGAACCCACCCCACGAAGAGTCCCCACCTGAAAAAATTTCTGAATCGGAGTCTGAAGACGAAGGAGACCTAAATTTTCACTCGGTCATCACAAATCACGAGAGAACCTAAATTATTTACCTTATTTAAAACTTATTTATCCAACTTCTAGAGAACAAATTAAAATGTTAATAGACACAGAAGCGAACAAAAACATAATCGCACCTAATATTTTAGAAAACACCAAAATTACCAGACACAGAAATAAAAAATGTGTGTGGAACCAGTTACGTGACCAGGAAAAGTAAGATAGATTTCCTCAATGGTAGTTTAAAAATACATTCATTTTACGTTAAAAAATTCCACCATTTCTTCGATGGTACAATAGGTTCGGAAAGACTTGAAAGCCTAATCGAAATCACACATCGATTACGAGAACGTAACCATAAAATATCTCGATAAACAACTATCTTACTCGAAGTTCTATCCAACTAGACGACTCTATAACCACTGTGTAACCATAGAAACAACAAATAATGGCGACTGCTTTGTACCAACCTACCAAAAACTTTGCAAGAAAACATTCATTCACCCCGGTGTGTACAAAACAGAAAACAAAAAGTCAGTCATACACATAACTTCCTCATCTAAATACCCTGTAAAATTACCAAAACTTCAACTAAAAGATAACAACTTCGAAAGGATTCCTCCTAACAGCATCGACCTTTCAAAAAAACATCCCAGACACCGATTTAGAGACTAGAATTAGAACAAACCACCTTTCGAAACTAGAAAAGTTCGAATTGTTAAACGTTCTGAAAAAACATGAACGTGTAATTCAAAGAAACGAGGAAAAATTAACGTCTACTTCCGCAACCAAACATAAAATCCATACTACGAATAACTCTCCAATTTATACAAAAAATTATCGGTACCCTTACCATTTTAAACAGGATATCTATGAACAAATCCAGGAGATGCTAGACAACGGCATCATCCGGCCAGCTTAAAGCCCGTACTCATCCCCATATGGGAAAAGAAAAGTACGAATCGTCATCGATTATAGGAAGCTTAACAGTTCGGCTGAAAAGTTCGTATCGTTTAATAGAAACACACATTTTTTGCCAAAATTCGTTTTTATTATTCAACATAATTGCCATCAGAGGCGATACAGCGATTATAGCGATCTTCTAACTTTTCGATTTTTGTAGTACGATTTGTCCTTTGCCTCAAAATAGGCCTCAGTTTCAGCGATTACCTCTTCATTGCTTCTAAATTTTTTACCAGCGAGCATTCTCTGGAGGTCTAAAACAGGAAAAAGTCACTGGGGGCCAAATCTGGAGAATACGGTGGATGAGGGAGCAATTCGAAGCCCAATTCGTTCAATTTCAGCATGGTTTTCATCGACTTGTGACACGGTGCATTGTCTTGATGAAACAAAACTTTTTTCTTCTTCAAATGAGGCCGTTTTTTGAAATTTCACACACACACACACACACACACACATTTGCTGAGTTCGTCGAGCTGATTCGAATGGTATATGACATTCGGCCCTCCCTTGGTTAAAAAGTCGATTTTCACAGTGATTGAATAGCCTTTCTTTATGAGAAAGGCAAAACCTGTACAAAATCTGGCTATCTGTTACCATGGCTGATTTGATAACCGATTGCAACCTGACGAATCGCAATATCTCTGAAACTTTTCTTATACACCTAACAAATTGCTCCGTCTTTATGAACGACAAAAACTATAGCAGCTTCGAATTGCATAAAAAATAACCCGCAATCATTATACCGTTCACAGGAATTAAGATAGAAGAGAAGTCTTTGGAAACCAGTGTTACAATAGAGAAACTGCACAAATACTTAACAGACAAAAGTTGGAGTGTCTACAAACTATACATTCAACAAAATACCAATGGCATATGGACCTGTCCTTATTTAGTATCATTTTAGGGTTAATATCACTCATCTGTTTGATTAAGTTCATTAGACATAGTAAGCTATTCAACAAAGGTGAACAACTACCAAAACCAAATTCGGAAAGACCAAACAGTATCGGCCCGGAACGTGCCGAACTAGAAGAAGGAGAAGTTAACGAAACGCGCTCACCGTTTACTTATTTCAACTTTGTCGCCAACCGGCAAAAATTATTATAAAGTTCCCCAGCGGCAACGGCAACATACAGCATCAGATACCAGACACCAGCTCAGCAGTCTACCATGTTTAAATAAAGCGTCTTATTCAGAGAATCAAGGAACAAATGAGGCGTCCGTAAAACCTTTCCAAATTGTAGTAAATCGCTTCTAGTAAAACCTTTGAACAGTATAGTTTAGTTTTTCAATATATAAATTCATGACACCCTAGACACCAGATCAGCACTAAACTAACGAACTTTAGTGAGTGCTAGCATCTTTAGAGTGTTGAAGCTCCACCGTGCACCCTACGCCGAATGTTACTGGAAGAACCTCGAACCACGCAAAACACAAATGCTAAGGTGAGTTTGATTTGTCGTGAATACGACTTACTTTACTGGGGGGTGCCTTTTCAAAATGTACCCTCTGAGAGAGTGATAAGTTTTTGATCGTGAATATCTCTTGTTGTATCTAACGAATCAACATAATTTTGCCACATGCCATCGGAAATATGATCACAATTTTATGATAAAATTTTCAGTTGTGTGACATAATCTCAAATAGTTCAAAATTAAACTTTTCTAAAATGTTTGGTATAAACGAGTATCAAAGAGGATAATTCATATGGCGCGTTTGCCTTTCTCGTATTTTGAAAGCTCATAGCTCAGTGATCTGTGGAAGGATTTATATAATCTGACTACCAATAGAATCGAAATTTTTCAACTTAAACGTGTATAGCAAAAGCATTGAAGTATTTCAATAGTACACTATTGAAAAACCTATCTCATTTGACCCATGTTAACACCAGCCAATCAGAACGCGTTTGAGGAAGAGAAGAAAATAGCTGCTGCTCTACAACAAATCGTGCAAGAAAAATGTTCCGAAAAGTGGTGAATATCGTAGTGAGTTCCTCAATTTGGTCCTTCTGAATGCTAGAAACGAATCCCTAAAGCATATTGATAGTTTCTTTCAATAAATTATGCAAATCCGAAATGAAATAATCGACATTAAAATTCTATATGCGGCTATTTTTATAGCCGTTAGGACCGCCCATTAGTGAAAAAGCTACAAACGAAATCACATAAAAGGAAATCTCGTAACAAAAATCGAATCAGTTTGGATTCTATCGCCACTGCGAGCAGATGTGTTTTGTGTCGTCTGCACAGCTAGTTTCGCTTTCGACAAGAGCGATTACGTCACAGCTGCCAGTCATTAGCATTGGGAAGAAAACAACGGTGGAGAGCATTACACAATATCAGCCGTTCTAATGGCTCTAAAAATTTTCGAAAGAACTATTAGGATTTGTTTTTTGCAAATCGCAGGTAATTATCCTCAGTTTAGTGCAAATCAAGAACAATTTGGTTAGATTTGTGCACTTTTCGCTGTGTGAAATTCACAGTAATCGAGATCAAGTGAAGCCTTTTTTTGCGAAAAATGTTCCAGAGTTTAATATCGTAGAGAATTACGCAATTTGACCCTTCTGAATGCTGGAAATTAATCCCTACAGCATATTGATAGTTTTAATTTTCAATAAATTATGCAAATCCGAAATGAAATAATCGACAATAAAATTCTGTATGCGGCTATTTTTATAGCCGTTAGGACCGCCCATTAGTGAAAAAGCTACAAACGAAATCACATAAAAGGAAATCTCTTAACAAAAATCGAATCAGTTTGGATTCTATCGCCACTGCGAGCAGATGTGTTAAAAGGAAATCTCTTAACAAAAATCGAATCAGTTTGGATTCTATCGCCACTGCGAGCAGATGTGTTTTGTGTCGTCTGCACAGCTAGTTTCGCTTTCGACAAGAGCGATTACGTCACAGCTGCCAGTCATTAGCATTGGGAAAAAAACAACGGTGGAGAGCATTACACAATATCAGCCGTTCTAATGGCTCTAAAAATTTTCGAAAGAACTATTAGGATTTGTTTTTCGCAAATCGCAGGTAATTATCCTCAGTTTAGTGCAAACCAAGAACAATTTGGTTAGATTTGTGCACTTTTCGCTGTGTGAAATTCACAGTAATCGAGATCAAGTGAAGCCTTTTTTTGCAAAAAATGTTCCAGAGTTTAATATCGTAGAGAATTACGCAATTTGACCCTTCTGAATGCTGGAAATTAATCCCTACAGCATATTGATAGTTTTAATTTTCAATAAATTATGCAAATCCGAAATGAAATAATCGACAATAAAATTCTGTATGCGGCTATTTTTATAGCCGTTAGGACCGCCCATTAGTGAAAAAGCTACAAACGAAATCACATAAAAGGAAATCTCTTAACAAAAATCGAATCAGTTTGGATTCTATCGCCACTGCGAGCAGATGTGTTTTGTGTCGTCTGCACAGCTAGTTTCGCTTTCGACAAGAGCGATTACGTCACAGCTGCCAGTCATTAGCATTGGGAAAAAAACAACGGTGGAGAGCATTACACAATATCAGCCGTTCTAATGGCTCTAAAAATTTTCGAAAGAACTATTAGGATTTGTTTTTCGCAAATCGCAGGTAATTATCCTCAGTTTAGTGCAAATCAAGAACAATTTGGTTAGATTTGTGCACTTTTCGCTGTGTGAAATTCACAGTAATCGAGATCAAGTGAAGCCTTTTTTTGCAAAAAATGTTCCAGAGTTTAATATCGTAGAGAATTACGCAATTTGACCCTTCTGAATGCTGGAAATTAATCCCTACAGCATATTGATAGTTTTAATTTTCAATAAATGATGCAAATCCGAAATGAAATAATCGACAATAAAATTCTGTATGCGGCTATTTTTATAGCCGTTAGGACCGCCCATTAGTGAAAAAGCTACAAACGAAATCACATAAAAGGAAATCTCTTAACAAAAATCGAATCAGTTTGGATTCTATCGCCACTGCGAGCAGATGTGTTTTGTGTCGTCTGCACAGCTAGTTTCGCTTTCGACAAGAGCGATTACGTCACAGCTGCCAGTCATTAGCATTGGGAAAAAAACAACGGTGGAGAGCATTACACAATATCAGCCGTTCTAATGGCTCTAAAAATTTTCGAAAGAACTATTAGGATTTGTTTTTCGCAAATCGCAGGTAATTATCCTCAGTTTAGTGCAAATCAAAACATTTTTTTTAGATTTGTGCACTTTTCGCTGTGTGAAATTCACAGTAATCGAGATCAAGTGAAGCCTTTTTTTCCAAAAAATGTTCCAGAGTTTAATATCGTAGAGAATTACGCAATTTGACCCTTCTGAATGCTGGAAATGAATCCCTACAGCATATTGATAGTTTTTTTTTTTCAATAAATTATCCAAATCCGAAATGAAATAATCGACATAAAAATTCTGTATGCGGCTATTTTTATAGCCATTAGGACCGCCCATTAGTGAAAATGCTACAAACGAAATCATGTAAAAGAAAGCTCCTAACAAAAATCTAATCAGTTTGGATTCTATCGCCAATGCGAGCAGATGTATTTTGTGCCGTTTGCAAAGCTAGTTTCGCTTCCGACAAGAGCGATTACGTCACAGCTGCCAGTCATTTCGATAGATGAAAAAGCATCGTTGGAAAGCATTATAAAAAATCAGCCGTTCTAATGGCTCTAAAAGTTTTCTGAAGAACTATTAGGATGTGTTGTTCGCAAATCGAAAGAAAATATCCTCAGTTTAGTGCAAATGTAGAACAGTTTGGTTAGATTTTTGCACTTTTCGCTGTGTGAAATTCACAGTAATCGAGATCAAGTGAAGCCTTCTTTGTTTTTGCGAAAAATGTGGAAAAGGGGAATACTTGCATAATTCATACAATTGATAATCTAATTGATATTCGGAAGTGTTAAGGAACATGTCATTCGTTTTCGTATTCACGACATCCAGTTATGTCTCTGACATTACCCACCCGCCTTTTTTCTCTTCCATATAAGTATATAACAAGACCCACCGCTGAAGGTAAGAAGTGTTCTAAGCGAAATTCGACTTCCTTGAAATTGTGAAGTTCTAAGAGAAGCACAATTTCAGTGGCCACACGAGTTCTAAGTGAACGTGTGCGCTCGAAATATCCTTTTGCAACACATTCCA